>NC_088876.1:33434125-33734125 GCF_032884065.1 Artemia franciscana | reverse complement strand
TGTATATATATATATTTATGTATATATATATGTATATATATATATATATGTATATATATATATATATATATATATATATATATATATATATATATATATATATATATATATATATATATACATAATATATATATATATATATATATATATATATATATATATATATATATATATATATATATATATATATATATATATATATATATATATATATATATATATAGACATGGCGATGGATTATCAAAAGAAGAAAAAGAAAGACACATTCAAAAATAGGAACAAATTAATACAAAACAAAAACACGAATAAACTAGATTTTTCAAAAAAGTGAAACACTTCAAGGGTGGCAAACCTCCTTTGGCGACAGTTTTACACATCAATTATCCAGCTGTACGACCGGGTCGAGAACTCCGTAATTTTGTAAGTATGGGGTGTTACGGGACCATACGGGAACACTCAGAAGAAACTTTGTATAACGAAAAAATAGCTTTCTAATCTACTTCTTTTCACTTTCATTCAGAATAATCCCAAAACATGGGGAAGAACAACAGCAATATACATTTTCGCAAGAAGCTTTTTTGTCATATTTAATTGCGACAGCAGTAAAGAAGCATAAGCAGCCCGGATTTTCTTTTCAGTTCTAGCCACCAATAACTTTCTTGTTGAAGGTATTGAATCTTCAAGAGGTGGACCTAAATAATAAGTTCTTGAGAGATGGGGCAACGGGTACTCCACCAAGATTCACTGAAGTGAGATTCACTGTGATTTCCCAGCGTTAAGATTCAAACCAATCTTTCTAAATTCGCTCGAAATCACATTAAAACTCTCCTCTAGAGTAGACAATGACCGGCTCAAGTTTAGCAAGTCATATGGATAACATAATACTGACGCGTTAGTAGCTTTTACAACACACGAAATCGGTATGCTATCCTGAGCTGGCAGTGTTGCATTATTATACACCATCGGTGACGTAATTACGCCCTGTTTAATACCTATATTCACAGGGATATCAACCGTGATGATTGACCCCTCAATTTTCAGGCCACCTTTAGATGGCGATACATATAAAACAGTGGACCGACGAAATCAATTACAACCCCACGCCTAATCAGCTCCAACATCGCCTGTGAATGAATCAATGACCCAAATGTATTAGTAATACAGCACCCAAGCCCCCGATGTCAACCACAAAATGAAGTTAAAAACATTCCACCAAACCACATTTGTCTTAGAAAATTAGGAAGATTTGAAATTTCAGCATTTAATAAACAGAAAAAACTCATGCAATTATGTAGCTTGTGGTAGTAGCGGGGATAAAATTTTAGAATAAGAAAAACAGGTGAAAAATCAACCACAAAATTAAGTTAAAAACAATCCACCAAACCACATTAGTCTTAGAAAATTAAGAAGAATGGAAATTTCAGCATTTAATAAAGGGAAAAACCTCATGCAATTATATAGCTTGTGGTAGTAGCGGGGATAAACTTTAAGAATAAGAAAAACAGGTGAAAAATCAACCACAAAATCAAACAGTTCGTGGTAACCCGGCTTCGTGGTAAGGTTCGTGGTAAGGAGCGACCCGGCTCAATAGTAAACGAAACTCTAAAAAACGGAATTTTGATGCTAAGAGATACATCAAAAGAATTGGATTTTTATGCTGATTTTAAATATATAAGTTTAATCAAATTTAGACTTTGTCATCAAGAGTTACGGGCCTGAGAAAAATCGTCTTATTTTGGAAAATAGGGGGAAACACCCCCTAAAAGTCATAGAATCTTAACGAAAATCACACTATCGCATTCAGGGTATCAGAGAACCCTGTAGCAAAAATTTCAAGCTCCTATCTACAAAAATGTGGAATTTCGTATTTTTTGCCAGAAGACAGATCACGGGTGCGCGTTTTTTTTTTTTTTTTTTTCCACGGGTCATCGTATCGACCAAGTGGTCCTAGAATGTCGCACGAGGGCTCATTCTAACGTAAATAAAAATTTCTAGTGCCATATTTAAGTCCCCTCCGCAATCCCTCGCTCTTTACGCTAAGGTTTGACTGTTTGCAACAATTCTACTTTTTAAAACAATTAAAAACTTTAGCGTAAAGAGCGAGGGATTGCGGAGGGGACAACCCATTTCATATACGGAGTAATTTCTGTTCGTTTTAAGTTTTAATATCGCTCCTTACTTTCAGTTAAAAAAACTAGTTTTTTTTGTTTTTTTTTATTAAGTTAAAAACAATCCACCAAACCACATTTGTCTTAGAAAATTAGGAAGAATTGAAATTTCAGCATTTAATAAAGAGAAAACATCATGCAATTATATAGCTTGTGGTAGTAGTGGGGATAAAATTTAAGAATAAGAAAAACAGGTGAAAAATCAACCACAAAAATAAGTTAAAAACAATCCACCAAACCACATTTGTCTTAGAAAATTAGGAAGAATTGAAATTTTAGCATTTAATAAAGAGAAAAACATCATGCAATTATATAGCTTGTGGTAGTAGTGGGGATAAAATTTAAGAATAAGAAAAACAGGTGAAAAATCAACCACAAAAATAAGTTAAAAACAATCCACCAAACCCCATTTGTCTTAAAAAATTAGGAAGAATTGAAACTTCAGCATTTAATAAAGAGAAAAACATCATGCAATTATATAGCTTGTGGTAGTAGCGGGGATAAACTTTAAGAGAAAGAAAAACAGGTGAAAAATCAACCACAAAAATAAGTTAAAAACAATCCACCAAACCATATTAGCCTTAGAAAATTAAGAAGAATGGAAATTTCAGCATTTAATAAAGGGGATCATGTAATTATATAGCTTGTGGTAGTAGTGGGGATAAAATTTAAGAATAAGAAAAACAGGTGAAAAATCAACCACAAAAAGAAGTTAAAAACAATCCACCAAACCACATTTGTCTTAGAAAATTAGGAAGAATTTAAATTTCAGCATTTAATAAAGAGAAAAACATCATTCAATTATATAGCTTGTGGTAGTAGTGGGGATAAAATTTAAGAATAAGAAAAACAGGTGAAAAATCAACCACAAAATCAAACAGTTCGTGGTAACCCGGCTTCGTGGTAAGGTTCGTGGTAAGGAGCGACCCGGCTCAATAGTAAACGAAACTCTAAAAAACGGAATTTTGATGCTAAGAGATACATCAAAAGAATTGGATTTTTATGCTGATTTTAAATATATAAGTTTAATCAAATTTAGACTTTGTCATCAAGAGTTACGGGCCTGAGAAAAATCGTCTTATTTTGGAAAATAGGGGGAAACACCCCCTAAAAGTCATAGAATCTTAACGAAAATCACACTATCGCATTCAGGGTATCAGAGAACCCTGTAGCAAAAATTTCAAGCTCCTATCTACAAAAATGTGGAATTTCGTATTTTTTGCCAGAAGACAGATCACGGGTGCGCGTTTTTTTTTTTTTTTTTTCCACGGGTCATCGTATCGACCAAGTGGTCCTAGAATGTCGCACGAGGGCTCATTCTAACGTAAATAAAAATTTCTAGTGCCATATTTAAGTCCCCTCCGCAATCCCTCGCTCTTTACGCTAAGGTTTGACTGTTTGCAACAATTCTACTTTTTAAAACAATTAAAAACTTTAGCGTAAAGAGCGAGGGATTGCGGAGGGGACAACCCATTTCATATACGGAGTAATTTCTGTTCGTTTTAAGTTTTAATATCGCTCCTTACTTTCAGTTAAAAAAACTAGTTTTTTTTGTTTTTTTTTATTAAGTTAAAAACAATCCACCAAACCACATTTGTCTTAGAAAATTAGGAAGAATTGAAATTTAAGCATTTAATAAAGAGAAAACATCATGCAATTATATAGCTTGTGGTAGTAGTGGGGATAAAATTTAAGAATAAGAAAAACAGGCGAAAAATCAACCACAAAAATAAGTTAAAAACAATCCACCAAACCACATTTGTCTTAGAAAATTAGGAAGAATTGAAATTTTAGCATTTAATAAAGAGAAAAACATCATGCAATTATATAGCTTGTGGTAGTAGTGGGGATAAAATTTAAGAATAAGAAAAACAGGTGAAAAATCAACCACAAAAATAAGTTAAAAACAATCCACCAAACCCCATTTGTCTTAAAAAATTAGGAAGAATTGAAACTTCAGCATTTAATAAAGAGAAAAACATCATGCAATTATATAGCTTGTGGTAGTAGCGGGGATAAACTTTAAGAGAAAGAAAAACAGGTGAAAAATCAACCACAAAAATAAGTTAAAAACAATCCACCAAACCACATTAGCCTTAGAAAATTAAGAAGAATGGAAATTTCAGCATTTAATAAAGGGGATCATGTAATTATATAGCTTGTGGTAGTAGTGGGGATAAAATTTAAGAATAAGAAAAACAGGTGAAAAATCAACCACAAAAAGAAGTTAAAAACAATCCACCAAACCACATTTGTCTTAGAAAATTAGGAAGAATTTAAATTTCAGCATTTAATAAAGAGAAAAACATCATTCAATTATATAGCTTGTGGTAGTAGTGGGGATAAAATTTAAGAATAAGAAAAACAGGTGAAAAATCAACCACAAAAAGTTATATTTCTCATGAAAGAACTTTTTTGGGGGAGGGGGATTTGCCGTTGTATAAACAAGTTGGAACATCAAGGTTTTAAACATTTAATTTCACTATACAATATTACAGACATGGCTTTTACAAAAATTATATGGAGAGAGGGGGAAGAGTATATTAATCTTAAGCTACTATTAAAGAGATATATTTACTTTACAGGATTTAGAGATTGTTAGCACTGGGTCACATAAAAGATCCCACGTTGTGAGAACCCACTGACTATGCATGACATAAGATAAAATGATTGAAAAAACAAAGACAAAACCTGATAATTATAAAAAAAGACAAGGATAATTTTCAATTCTCATAATTTTAATTACGATTTAATATTTTAATTTTAATTATAATTGAATAATTTTAATTAATAATTTTCAATTCTCATAATCAGTCATAATTTTTAATTATAAGACGACAAAAAAAAAATGGTGATTTTCAGCCAGTGCTACGACGAAATGAGAGAGCAGATATTTCGGCAAAATCACACACTATGTAACATTAGCCTAGTCACTTTATTCCAGTCGTTTTTTTTAAACTTTTACAGAACACAAACTTTTAATTGAAGTGGTAGAGAAAAAGGACTTACCTGATTTCCAGTTGAAATGTCCGAACCAGCAGGCAAATCGGATGGCAGCCCAACTGCTGAAATAAAATAATGTTTCAACCTTATAATTTTTTCTTATGGATCCTTATACTGGAAGAGAGATATCCTTCTGAACCTCCGTTCAACTATACCCACATTTAAATCAACTTTTACCATTAAGATGAGTTTAAATAATATCTATCATTCCTGAATCAGCATTAATGTCAAATTATCTTACAAGAGAGTAAGTTTTTTAACGTGTTTTTAAGCTCTTGGCCACTATGGACGTTGGTCCATAGTGGACCAACGTCCACTTGGACCTTGTCTAATTCTACTGTACTAAATTTACAGTTCTCTGTACTAATTTACAGCAAGTGCTGTAACCATGAGATTCAAGAGGTTTTGGGCCTTGGGCACGACAATTTTCGCATATTTTCATATATGGAAAACAAAAAGATGGAAACAGAAAGATAATTGTTTTTATATGAGGGTAGAATAATTTTCCATTGAAGCGACTTAAAAAAAAGCCCAGTAGGGTTGGACTGAACGGGGGTTAAGTCAAATAAGATTGGAAAAATGGGGGTTCAGTTGCATGAAGATTGAATAAAATGATGGTTGAATTGCGGTTGATTTGAATGGCGGTTCACTTGAATGGGGGTCGAGTTGCACGAAAATTCAGTTACATAGGGGTCCAGTTAAACAAGAGTTTTGTTGCACAGGAACCACTGAAAATTAGTATACATGGGAGCAAACTCATCTGGCGTTTTAGCCTAAATGGAATAGAGCCTTGGTTTTAGGCGACGTGTAGGTTATATAACCTATACAAGGGGATATCCAGGTATTTTGTTCGGTTGAGGTATTTTTTCCTTACTGGGAGGGAAGGGGGTTGTTTCACAAAAATAATTAAAACATACCATTATATACGTTTTTCCTATGTTTTTACGAGTCAGATAAAAATTTCGGGGGAGGGGTGGGGGGATAGGATAAGTAACTTACGGCCACCTAACTCAGGTAGGGAACAGGGAACAGTATATACGGGGAAAAGGCAACGGGGAGAGAGCACAGATCTCATTATGGCAAGGGAAAATAGTTTCCACAAAGAAAACACGTTCAATAAAACCTAATTTCAACAATTCAAACAATTAGTTTTCCTATCTACTCCATTCAGGAAGATGAACTACACAGCTGTTGCTTTGAGTAAGAAGAAAATACAAACAAGCTTTTATCAAATGAAAGTACAAAAGCGATGTCAAAACTTAAAAGAAACATATATTGGTCTATATATTAGGTCTGAATGCCGACTCCCAAGGACCCCCTTCCTTTCTAGATACTTTCCATCAGATAATAAATTTTAACTATGCTCTTAATGGAGCATTAGCCAAACCTAAGAGGGAAGATTATAGGGCAGAACCCTTTCCGTCAGTATACACGCTAAATGCCAAATTGTGCATAATAATTCTTCCCAAACAGCAGTTATCCCTTGATCTGACAAACCTCTTAAAAAAACTAAAAACTGTTTGCCTAAAACTGCACTTTCTGAGGCTTCAGGTGCCCCCTCCCGTGCTAAAATATCCACTTGCGCATCCAATAGTTGGTACACAGACATAGAACATGTGTACTGTATGCAGACTGTTCTCTATGTGAAGTATAAACATAAAACAAACACAACTTAGAAATAATAGGGAAATTTTCTCAAGACAGTGGAACTCAATTCAGTGAATATTTCGGCCGTATATCCAAGGGTCGTCTTCAGCACAACAACAGAACATATATATATATATATATATATATATATATATATATATATATATATATATATATATATATATATATATATATATATATATATATATATATATATATATATATATATATATATATATATATATATATATATATATATATATATATATATATATATATATATATATATATATATATATATATATATATATGTCTCAATATTTATTGTACTGAAATTTGTCACGCTCTCCTTCATGCTGAGAGGTTAGCGGTACCTAAAGTAAAAGTTCGTAAAGGGATGGTGCAAAAATGAACCGAAAATCATTCGCTGGTAGCCGCTTGTCATCGAGCAAAATTCTGGTTTTCGGTATGGAAAGACTGTGGGCGCCCAAGATCTGGTATCATTAATAGCATCAGACTGACTACGAAGCGTAGATTCTCGAAGGAGCTCTCCCTCCACCGCAAATCTCTCGTTGATAGCTATTCCACCCGTGCAAAACAGGATCGAAATTTTCTTTTCAAGTCTGTATCTTTGGCAAAGCCTACCCCTCTGTTGTCGCCGTCTGAAATCCCTGTCGAGGACTGGTATTCTTATTATGCGAGTGAATTTGCTGCTCCTAACCCCCAGCTTGAAGACGTGTACGAGAGAGAATTGGATGAGTTCCTTGATAAGCTTCCGCACGGTGATTTTATTGTCAGTTTAGAGTCGGTTATTCAAGCAATTCGTCGGTTGAAAAATAAGTCTTCTTGCGGAAATGACCGTGTTAGCGCTATCCATATTAAACATGGTGGTTCGGTTCTCGCTATGCATCTTTCGGTTTTTATGGAGATGATCTTCACGCAAGGTGTTGTTCCCTCCTCCTTCTGCGTAGGGGATCTTACCCCCATTCCGAAGAAAGGGGAAAATGACATCAAATGCTCGTCTTTCCGCCCCATTACAGTCGCCACATCTTTATATAAACTATTCGAGCTTCTATTCATTAATGAACTGGAAACTAAATGCTACACCCCGCCACATCAATTCGGATTTAAGCGCCGCACTGGTTGTGCCGATGCCTTGACGGCTGTAGTGAGTGTGCTACTCGATGCGGATTTTTCTGGAGAGAGCATAGCCTTAGCTAGTCATGACATCAGCCGTGCATTCGATTCACTCATACACGCTGCAATGTTATTAAAAGCTTCACAACGAGGTCTGAATCCCTGCATAGTTCGATCCCTACATGATATGTACTCGAGGCTGTCCATTGGCCTAAAGCTTCCTCCCGACAAAAATTTGCCTCCCCGGCCTCATAAAAAATTAGTCCCCGTTTTGAAAGGTGCCCGCCAGGGAGCTGTCTCCTCCCCTCATTTTTTCAATAGTTATGTTCTTCAAGCACAAGATAAATGCCCAACCTCATGCATTCTTTCCTCTATAGACACCTCCTTAGTATGCTACGCCGACGACGTCTTGAACTTAAGTAGAACATTACAAAAAGCTTCTGACATTTTTGAAACGCTTAAAACCGAATATCTAAAACTTGGCCTCAGTTTTAACACTTAGAAAACCGAGAGTTCTCTTCAATTGGCAAAAAACCACACACGTGCCTTCACTGCTTTTTGGTGAAAATCTCGTGAATACTGCTGACCACATAAATTACCTCGGAGTCCCTATTGGCTCGTCTCTAAGGCATACACGTCTTCTACTGATCAAACACCTCAATCGACGAATCTCCGGCTCGTATGCTTCCATAGTCTCAATTAAATTCCGTTTTAGCCGGCCCCTCCTTGCCAGCCTATACAACGCTACTGTTTTACTTCATATTCAGTACCTGGCACCATTTTGGAAATTATTCTCGAAGGCTGAACCGTCTAAAATCCATGCGCTTTTCTTCCGTTTTGCTAAATACCTCCTACGTTTTCCTCCCTGGTACAGAAACTCAATCCTCATTAAAAAGTATCACATAACCGACCCTCATGTTGCAGTTGAAAATTCAATCAAAAGACACAATATTAAAATAGTAGATCATGACTGGTATAATCTCCTTTTACAATAGATCTGTTTTCGTTTTATTCATTTTAGTGCTATTTTGTTTGCCCTTTTATTAGTTAAGTCTCTTTCTAGTTATGTCTCTTCTGGTATGTTCTTATATATTTTCTAATATTTATATGTTCGTGCTCCGTCTTTTTCATTTCGTATGATTGACGGGTTTTCAAATAAATAAATAAATAAATAAATAATTATATATATATATATATATATATATATATATATATATATATATATATATATATATATATATATATATATATATATATATATACACATTAAATTCAAAAATTAAAACTAAAATTGCTTTAATAAAAAATTTTAAAACAGCCCTAGCATCCTTACTTTAACGAATTTCAACCAGGACTTATAAGATGATAAATTCATTCAAACAAAACAGGACAAAATAACAAAAAAAATTAGAATCCCGCAGAAATGAAAATCTTATTCCGAAGTCTTTAAGATATAAATTACATTTTAATGCCCCAAAAAGAAGTAAAATTCGCTCATATACTACAATTAAAAACCTTATTTCAAATTATTAAGGACAAACAGGTCTTTTCTTTTACAATGATACAAAAGTATCATTTCTTCAGAAAGAAAATCTTTGGAAATTTTATTTAAAAGCTGTCCACTGTTGATTTTTCTCAAGCTGTTAGAATAGACACGAATTAGTTCAGCCATGATTTTCAATTATCAAAAGAATGACTTTATAAAAAATTGAAAAAAATGAGAAATGGGTCTTCGATGAGAAACTGTAATTATTCTCCAAGATTCACTCCTGGAGCCGCTATTGTTTACCTCTCTTCTAGAACGTTGAAACCCAAGGAAATAGAAACACTGGAATGAGGTTCGGAATATTCTTTTTATCAAAAAATTCTCCTATCTTATTATCGTTTTTAGCTTCTCGTGAGGTAGCATGCAGTATTTGAAGAAATGATTCGAATCATGTACCGCAGTTGGATTAATATTTTGAAACATTTTTGAAAACTAAGCCAAAAACTAGGTATATACTAATAAATAGGGCAAATTACTAAGTTACACACCAAATTCAGTGGATGCATTTCCTCCAAAACCACCATTTTCACTCGTTTGTTGACCTTCTTCGAGTTTAACAGCATCAGTGTTTCTTATAACCGAATCAAATGATGGGAAAGGATGGCCTAAACCAACTGGAAATCCTAACTCTTCTGCTAACTTAGCAGCATAGTTCTGAAACAAAGAAAAATCAATTAAACTAAAAACAGAGTTTACAGCAAGTTACAAATCTCCCATAAGCAGACATATACACATGATTTTTTTTCTGAGGGGGAGTGGTCTTGGTCCCAGTAACACCTCTACCTACCCTCTTATACACCCCCTTACCAATTCCCTAGGGAACATCTGATTGATTTCGCAATTCTTCATAATCGGACAAACATGTTTCAGTCAGTAGGATCAGACCACCTTTCTAGAATAAACCTCATTAAGGAAAAGGGTTATGAAGGACAAACCCCAGAAAGTTGCCACCCTTCGTAATTTTTTTTAGGAATAGAGGTAGAGCCGAAGTAAAAAACAAACCAGGAGGTAGTTTCAAAACTTTGATCTCCCCCCCCCCCCTGATACAATTTCGAAGCACAGAATTTTCATAAAGAATATTCACATTATCTTCTAGGTTTCCAAATAGGGAAGGGGTGGATATCTTATTCTTGTTGTTGTTGTCTTGGGATTATTAGGGTAGTTAGGTTAGGGTAGATTAGGTAGTGTTTAGTATTAGGTAGTGATTAGGGTAGATTACATTAGGGTAGTTAGATTAGGGCAGTTAGGGGATTATTAGGGCAGTTAGGGGATTATTAGGGTAGTTAGATAGGATAGTTAGGGGATTAGTAGGGTAGGGGATTATTTACCTGCAACAACTGCCTGCGTTGAAAAACAGGAATCAAGATAATGCAACTATACTTTGTCATACAACAATTAAAATACATATATAATAGAATTATAATATATAATACATTTCTACACATTGTTACCTATTACATACTTCCAGATACAAAAACTTAACCAGATAAAATAAGGATAATAACTAAAAATAAAGTAGAAAATAGTATAACTCTAAAATCAACTATTATAAAGGCAAACAAAAAAATCTTATAGGGAATGAATCAAACCAGTAGTTTTGACAAATTAACCTAAAAGGTTCATGCTTAGTCGTCCAGCCCAAAGAAGAGAGATGTGGTGTCCCAGAACAAAACTTATTGTTAATCTTTTAAAGGCCTTCTCAGAGCAATTCCTTAGTATTCCCCTCTCTCTAGCCCAAAAGGTGGTAGCCCAAAAGTCGTCTAGCCCAAAGAGGAGAGGTGTGGTGTCCCAGAACAAAACACATTGTTAATCTTTTAAAGGCCTTCTCAGAGCAATTCCTTAGTATTTCCCTCTCTCTAGCCCAAAAGGTCATAGACCAAAAGTCGTCTAGCCCAAAGAGGAGAGGTGTGGTGTCCCAGAACAAAACGCATTGTTAATCTTTTAAAGGTCTTCTCAGAGCAATTCCTTAGTATTTCCCTCTCTCTGGCCCAAAAGGTCGTAGCCCAAAAGTCGTCTAGCCCAAAGAGGAGAGGTGTGGTGTCCCAGAACAAAACGCATTGTTAATCTTTTAAAGGCTTTCTCAGAGCAATTCCTTAGTATTCCCCTCTCTCTTTCATATTTTGTGCAATTGGGGATGATATTACGCATGTCGTCATAAACTCCACATGGATTGCAGTTGGGGGATGGGGCCATTTTCAAAAGAATAATATTGATTTTGTCTTTGCATGGACACACCTAAGACGAAAGAGGCAAGTCGAAAAGATGCGAGACGTGGGATATATTTCTTTTAATGGCTGCTTATAATCATAGAGATCCATGAACTGGGTTCCTATTCTTCCTCCAAAAAAAAGCCTCTTTTTCCTCAAACATTTTTGAACTTATTCAAAACAGGAACTTAGGATCAGTAATAGGGTGTGGGTGACTAGACCCAGTTGGGAGGCTTGTTTTGCAGCCTGGTCTGCTATTTCATTTCCTGTTATACCACAGTGCTGGAACCATTATAAATAGAACTGATATACCACTTCTTGCAAGTTGTGTACCCGAATTTTCAATCTCAATGGTAACATTTCCTGTTTGGTGTTGCTGGTGTGAAAGGTAATAAGGAGCTGACAATGAATCTGTGCAGCCAGTATATTCCTGATGTTGGATTTCTGTTTGGCTTGATATGGCAAAGGAATCTCTGGCAAGAGGGCATCTCTGTTGGTTTAAAGGGGACATCAGGGTTGTGGTAGCTAATGCTTCCTTTCTAGATAATGCGGATCTTAAGTCTTACCTTCTTTGCAAAATATATTTTGAGATATTTTCTTCTGAAGTGAAGAGACTGGATCCTCACTTCACAGTACATAGCTGCAATAATAGATTTTAGGCTACCAAGGGCACTTTGGAAGATTACATGGAGGATAATGTCAAGTTTCTTCGGGAGATATTTCTTAGCAGATCCATATGTAAATGATCCATAGTCTATCTTGTTATTACCACTGACTTGACAATAGTTGAAGCAAAGCTGTGGGGGGCTCCCCATCTTCCAAAGCAGAGAGCATGAATGAAACGGGTGGATATGGTGACTAGAAAATACCTTCCTGGGTCTATTTTAGGCGTAATATCCCAAAGATTTTATTAATGTGGTACAAAAGCTTATTAATTCAGCAAAAATCTACTTGACAATTTTGTGTGATAGCCCTCTGAATTGCCACTAACTACATTTTTAATTTCCATTTAACCCTTTTGCTTCAAATCGAAGAAGGAATTTTTCTTTAATGGTCCTTCAAAGAAAGTAAAAAAAAAGAAAGACCAAATAGTCGGCCTGGGTATGGAGTGAAATCCTATACAGGAAGTTTACTTCACCTGGGTCGGATTTAACCTTTTGTGTAGTTTTTAACAATTTTTGACGAAATATATAAATAGTTATCAAAGACAAATAAAAGTTTTTTTAATGATGAATTTTATGAGAGAAATTCAAATTTAATATAAATCCACACAACCTAACGATTTTTTAGGTATAAAGAGGGTATTTCAAAACTCAGAACTATTCCCATCTCCTCGAAGCTCTGACCTCTCCCAAGAAGTCTTCATTCAGTCTTCCAGCCTTACAAGCTGGAAACGGGCAGATGTGGTGGCTAGAAACCATCTTACCGGGCCTAATTTAAGCACAGAGTCCTGAAAATATTATTGAGGTAGCAAAAAAACTTCTTAATTTAGTGAAAATCTATTTGGAACCTTTGTCCAGTAGCTATTTGAATTGCCACAAAAGTAGTGTGCTATGCAATACTCCCATGACCACATCATTCGAAAAACCAGTTGGTATGGTTCTATCAGGTTCCATTAGCACAAAATTTCCATTTACTCTAAACCTCGTTTGCATATTACAGTCGGCACCTCATTTACATATTCCTTTCAGAACTTGATTAACATCCATTCAAACTTCACTAAATAAGAGGATTGACCAGTTAAGTAAACCGGTTTCTTTGAATTAAACAGAGTATGCAATACTCCCATGAGCACATCATTCGCAAAACCGGTTGGTATGGTTCTATCAGGTTCCATTAGCACAAAATTTCCATATACTCTAAACCTCGTTTGCATATTACAGCCGGCACCACATTTACATATTCCTTTCAGAACATGATTAACATTTATTCAACCCTCACTAAATAAGAGGAATGACCCGTTAAGTAAACCGGTTTCTTTTAATTAAAATGGTCTAGCAGAATCATCTTAATCAGAGGAATGACAGGGTTGAATGAAACAGGTTTATTTGAATAATCTTAAATTTAACCTTGATGTCTCAGAAATCCTATACTGTAATGTACGTACTTAATATTCTGTCTTCAAATGACAAATCTATAAATAGATCTTTTATCTGGGTTGAAAGAAATCGATTTATATTATCAAAAGCTTACTTCATAGAGTGAACACAAAACGGGAATTCAGAGGTACTATATTAAAAGGCGCCGACTATTAATGTAGGGATAATGATGATAGAAAAAATAGGGAAAATAAAAAAAATTAAAAACTAAAAAAAAATATCAAAAGAAAAATGAAAATGAAAAAAAAATACAAAAAACAATATCTAATCTAAAATGAAAAAAGGCCCTGTAGCCATTTGAAATGCCATAAACTACGGTTTTGCTTCAATTTTATCCCTTTACTTCACATGAGAGAAGGGATTTTTCCTGTAATAGGCGTATGGCCTTTCAAACAGAGTATAAAGAATAAAATCAGGCTCATATTCAATCTGAACTCCATTGAAGAATTTTAACTTCTTAATTTTACCCCTTTACTTCACATGAGAAGGGATTTTTCCTGTAATAGACCAATGGCCCTTCAAACAGATTGTAAAAAATAAAATCAGGCTCGACGTTCAATCTAAATCCCATCGAAGAGTTTTCCTGCAACTGGCTCAACTTAAACTTTTTAATTTTCTAATATTAAAATCATTACATCCAAAACCATACAAATAGTTAGCAATGACAAGCAGTGATGTTTAATCTATAAGCAAATTTTCTATTTAATCAAAAATCTGCCAAGACTAACTAATTTAAGGCCAATCTTTTCTCAAAATACTTCTATTAAAATACTCATTCTACGGCAATCATGATATAAAAAAAAATTTTAAGTACAAAATTAAAAACTAAATACGTTATGGATAATGTCGATGAAGTTATGTGGTTCCAAACATT
Organism: Artemia franciscana; assembly: GCF_032884065.1. Lineage (NCBI taxonomy): Eukaryota > Metazoa > Arthropoda > Branchiopoda > Anostraca > Artemiidae > Artemia > Artemia franciscana. The sequence continues at coordinate 33,719,444 of NC_088876.1, read as the reverse complement.
AAAAAAAAAACTGTAAAAAGAAAAGAAGAGATTAATATTACTAAGCAAACACACCGTACAACCAATAGTTATTAAAATAAACAGTGAAATAAAACTTAGAACGAACATAGATTAAGACAAATAAGAGAAGAGTATGGGAGACGATAAGAGTCAAAACCCTATAGGTAAAAAATACAAACAATCAACACCATCCAGCGTAACCAAGCATAATCATAAGCATGGTTTATTCTTTTTCCTTTTTACTATGTACTTATAATAAAGTGACAGTTTTACAGACTTTTATTAACAGGATTTTTAGTTTTTACAGTGTATCAATGGCATAACCACTGCCTCTTGTCACATGCAATATAAACATAACTGGTGGATCCAGGGGGGATCCCACCCCTCCCCTCCCCAAGATTTTTCTGATGCCCTCTTTTCCTGCTTTATTTTACTCTTTTTTTAAAAATAAATTTGTCAATTTGGTCAATTATTGGCAACTTTGCCAATTTGCCCCCTCTCCAGATTTTTCTCTTGATTTGCCCCATGTTAAGTATTGTATATATTTATTCTAATCCACTGAGAAAGAGAGGAAATGCTTGTGAATATACGGAATGCACTTTTCTATCTATATTAGATAAGTGTATATAGATAAGTGTATATGGAAATACACTTAACTGTCTATCAATGATTTCGTGATTCAAAAAACATTCCTTCTAACTACTGGCTTAAATTCACAGAACACCAAACCAATCAGGAGGAGTTTAGCTCATCGTTCTTTTGACTAGCTAAAGATTTCACACTAGAGGTTTTGAAACCGGTCATGTTTTAAGAAAGCGGGGTTATTTGCCTTTCCAGAAATAAAAGGCCATGTGACTAGCTTACGCCAATGCTGCTAGCCTAGCTTGAGCCAATGAAATTAAGACACTCTTTTGCCATATATGAAAATAATTTCTCTTTTTCTCAATGACTGAACTGTATGTGTGATCGATATTCTTTTATAGCTACTAAAGTCTCAAAGATTCGCTTCAATGCAATTTCCTTGTTGGCTCTATCTACCCTGATCCTCGATCTGTAGATCCTTAATCTTGGCCAGATCTGAGGATGAAATATTATAGGCCATTTATTGCACGTGTTTCTGACACCGTGTAGATAGTAATCCAAACAAAGCGACACTACAACATTAATAATGAAAAGGTATTATAGAAGAACTTTGCGTACTAGGTCACCAAAAAAATAGTAAGACAACAAATTGTATAGGAATTTTGTATGGGAAAAATCAATTCCCTTATCCCGTATAAAAATTTCCCCTGGAAAGTTCACCCCCAGAAAATCTTTTTGCCAGAAGATTTGATTCAATCCAATTTCCTTGATGGTTCAATCTTACCTTGAATACTAGTGTGGTACTAGGTTAATCTAACATTGATTAAAAATCCCTAATCTTTTGAGAAATTTAATTTAGAAAACAGATGAAAAGCTTCTAAAAAAAATTAATTAAGAAATTAAAACATGAAAAGTGCAGAAATGGAATTACATAATATGTGAAATGTACAGAAATTACAATGAACAACTAAATAAAAATGAATCGAAATTAAAACAAACAATAGTCAAACTTGAAAGAAACAAAAGTTAATTTAAAATTAAATTAATTAATATTAGCGAGTAACTGAAGTGTAAACTGATATAAATTAAAACAAATAATGAAACCAAACGTGAAATGAACATAAAATAATACAAAAAAGAATGGGGCCACGCCCCCTTAAAGGTTTTGGTTCAAACAAGGTACGCCATACCACTAGTGGATCCAGTGGGGGGAGGGGCTAAGAGAACCTACCCGAAAAGATTTCTCTGGCACCCTCTTATCCTGTTTTTCTTCTTCTTATTTTAGAATAAATTTGTTGATTTAGTCAGTTATTGCCACCTTTGTCACATTGGTCCTTCCAAGATTTTCCTCACTACCGCCCTTGACATATTGGACCTCCCCCAAGATTTTTCTCTTTAACCGCTCCTGCAACATGCCCACCTTTCTACTAAAACTTTGGCGGCTGGAAGGGGTGTCAGACGGACTAAAGGCTCAATTTGACACTCTAAATATTTATATTTAAAACATCTGCGTGATTCGTGTTAAAATAAGGTGAAACATGCCTTTTCTGCTAAAATTTTTTGAGGAGAAGGGTCATGGGCTTAATTTGTCCCCCAAATAATGATTATGTGAATACTTTGATTGATTCCAGTGTTAAAAAGGCGTACAGTGTTAAACGGGCACATAGGTGTACAGGTGGAAAAGGGGCACCAAAAGACGGTTCCCTCAATCACATTGGCACATAAAAGGGGATTTAGAACAGCCATTTTCGATCAAAGTTCCCTTATCTGGCAATTATCTGGGGAGAAAAATAATACAGGCGCACTGGGGTAACCGGGTTTGAATCCCCGGAATTTAGTGCCGCTTGTAGACGTAAATAGCGACGAAGACCACACTGTCTTTCCATCACAAACACCAAAAACAAGAAGAACAATAGGGAATTTCTCCAGACAGTGAGAAACAAATTAGACTGGATTTTTCGGCCCTGTGTCCAAAGGCCGTCCTCAGCAATACAAAAACATACAAGAAGAAAAAACCCAACAGGATAAAATCAATAAAACTAAAATGAAAAAATTTTCAAAACAATTCCAGCATCCTTACCTCAGCGGTAAGTTCAGCCAGGACCCTGGTTCTATTGTTTAAGTTAATTATAATTAATGATGATCATAATATGATTTTTTAAGTGATAATTAAATTTTATTAAATGATAGTTAAAATAATAATTAAGTTGATAATTAAAATAAAAGAAGCCGACTTACACACCTTATGCTCATGATCTATGTGCTCCTTTAATGTACTATCGGTATCAAATTGAAAATTACAAACTGGACATAAATAACCCGTCCCATATTTTGTATGTCTTGTCTCTTCAATGTGCAGTCTTAAATCTTCTGGTGAAGCGAATGTACATGAACATGTTCTGCACAAACTTAATCCAGCCGAATGGACTGAAAGATGGCGCTTCATAGCTGCTGTATTGACTCCAATATAATCACACTGGCAACAGTGAGCGAAGTAGATACTATCGTCCGTGGGAACATGGTGAACAACGTATTGATGATAGACCATGAAAATTCGCTTTAAAGCTTTAAATCCACAAAATTCACAGACATTTGGGTCAGCGGTAAACCTAGAATTTTAAAATATTAAATTAAATAATCTCTTATTAATACTTATGATATTAAAAAATATTTTTAATCTTGTTATTTCATATTCTTTTGTGCTTTTAATTAATCTAACTAATTAAAATAATCAATTTCAATTAATACTGTATTAATTAATCTAATATATTAAATTTTTATTTATCATATTAGTTCGAAAAAATTAATTATTCAATCTAATTTTACTTTTCAATTTAACATTAGTTTTTTGATTTAATGAATATTAGTTATTTAATTGACTTAACAAAAAAAGATTAACTTAATAACTTAATTTAATATCTGTCCAAGTGCTAAAGGAAAATTAAGTGAAATACTAATTTTTGATTAAAAAACTATTAACTATTTGATTAATTTAATAAAAATAGATTAACTTGAATAACTTATTTAATATTTCTAACTTAAATTCAAAAATATTAGATACAAAAAAAAAACCATAATAGGTGTTTATTTATCAGATGGCTTTACAACCAAACGTTATGCTGCCCAAGTGCTAAAGAAAAATTAAATGAAATACAAATTGAAATTAATAACTACAACAAACATAAAAAGAATAAGACACAAGTATTTTCTGTTTATTAAAGTTTGCTTTAACAGCATTGACTTTGTTAGAAAATTAAAGTTCATGGTCAAGTTTGTTCCAAACATTTAGGCCAGTGGGTGGAAGAGATAGACCTGCTAATGTTGTTGAATGGTAGCCAATCAGGGTCTGTCCCTTATTAGAACTAGTAGGTTAATTGTGGTAATAAGATGGACAATGAAGGGCGATAAGATGGACAGATGAACTGGACAAATTTGGAACAGAACCGTCAGCTTCTAACTATAAAGAAGAGAAGATGAGGACAGCATAAGGCTATTCCCCCCTTCTAGATTAATTTTTTTTTTTTGCATGTCCATTTTTAAAATCAGAAAAAGTACTCTCCCTGCCCTAAATTCTCCTGGATTAGTACCACTGGCAAAACAATTTAACTCTATACTAGATTATAAGAGATTATAGTCCTAAATGTACTAGTAAATGCAAGTCATAATTACATCAAGTCAAGATCCTTCCATCTTTGACTACCCTTGAGGTGACCATTTCTTATTGAACAAGTAAAGTTGATGAAGATACACAGATACTGATCTAATCCAGAAAAAATTTTGATAAAAATATGGACTTGTTCTGGTTTTTTGTCTTTTCGGAATTTAGGATTAGCAAAATCAATTGATAAAGTTGATAGGATTAGCCTAAAATTTTTGATACGTTTGTTATTCGAATCTTTTCTAGGCGCCACTATGTTGCAACAAAGGGAGAATTCCCCTTTCAGGGATAAATATGTTTGTTATTCGAATCTTTTCCAGGCGCCACTATGCTGCCACACAGGCAGAGTTCTCCTTTCAGGGAGTGAGACGTTTGTTATTCAAATGTTTTCCAGGCACCACTATGCTGCCACAAAGACAGAATTCCCCTTTCAGGGATAGAGACCTTTGTTATTCGAATCTTTTCAAAGGCACTACTATGCTGCCACAAAGGCAGAATTCCCATTTCAGGGATAAATATGTTTGTTATTCGAATCTTTTCCAGGCGCCACTATGCTACCACACAGGCGGAGTTCCCCTTTCAGGGAGTGAGACGTCTGTTATTCAAATCTTTTCCAGGCGCTACTATGCTGCCACAAAGACAGAATTCCCCTTTCAGGGATACATATGTTGTTATTTAAATTTTTTCTCGGCGCCACTGTGCTGTCACAAAGGCAGAGTTCCCCTTTCAGGGATAGAGACGTTTGTTATTCAAATCTTTTCCAGACACCACTATGCTGCCACAAAGACAGAATTCCCCTTTCAGGGATAGAGACGTTTGTTATTCGAATCTTTTCCAGGCGCCACTATGCTGCCACACAGGCAGAGATCCCCTTTCAGGGAGTGAGACATTTGTTATTCAAATCTTTTCCAGGCGCTACTATGCTGCCACAAAGACAGAATTCCCCTTTCAGGGATAGAGACCTTTGTTATTCAAATCTTTTCCAGGCGCCACTATGCTGCCACAAAGACAGAATTCCCCTTTCAGGGATAGAGACCTTTGTTATTCAAATCTTTTCCAGGCGCCACTATGCTGCCACAAAGACAGAATTCCCCTTTCAGGGATAGAGACCTTTGTTATTCGAATCTTTTCAAAGGCACTACTATGCTGCCACAAAGGCAGAATTCCCATTTCAGGGATAGATATGTTTGTTATTCGAATCTTTTCAAGGCGCTACTATGCTGCCACAAAGGCAGAATTCCCATTTCAGGGATAGATATGTTTGTTATTCGAATCTTTTCAAGGCGCCACTATGCTGCCACAAAGACCGAATTCCCCTTTCAGGGATAGATATGTTTGTTATTCGAATCTTTTCATGGCGCCACTATGCTGCCACAGAGACATAATTCCCCTTTGAGGGATAGATATGTTTGTTATTCGAATCTTTTCAAGGCGCCACTATGCTGCGCCAAAGACAGAATTCCCCTTTCAGGGATAGAGACGTTTGTTATTCGAATCTTTTCAAGGCACCACTATGCTGCCACAAAGGCAGAATTCCCCTTTGAGGGATAGATATGTTTGTTATTCGAATCTTTTCCAGGCGCCACTATGCCGCCACAAAGGCAGTGTTTCCCTTTCAGGGATAGATAGGTTTGTTATTCGAATCTTTTCAAGGCGCCACTATGCCGCCACAAAGGCAGAGTTCCCCTTTCAGGGATAGATATGTTTGTTATTCGAATCTTTTCCAGGCGCCACTATGCCGCCACAAAGGCAGAATTCCCCTTTCAGGGATAGATATGTTTGTTATTCGAATCTTTTCCAGGCGCCACTATGCTGCCACAAAGACAGAACTCCTCTTCCAGGGATAGAGACGTTTGTTATTCGAATCTTTTCCAGGCGCCACTATGCTGCCACACAGGCAGAGATCCCCTTTCAGGGAGTGAGACATTTGTTATTCAAATGTTTTCCAGGCACCACTATGCTGCCACAAAGACAGAATTCCCATTTCAGGGATAGATATGTTTGTTATTTAAATTTTTTCTCGGCGCCACTATGCTGTCACAAAGGCAGAGTTCCCCTTTCAGGGAGTGAGACGTTTGCTATTCAAATGTTTTCCAGACACCACTACGCTGCCACAAAGACAGAACTCCCCTTCCAGGGATAGAGACGTTTGTTATTCGAATCTTTTCCAGGCGCCACTATGCTGCCACACAGGCAGAGATCCCCTTTCAGGGAGTGAGACATTTGTTATTCAAATGTTTTCCAGGCACCACTATGCTGCCACAAAGACAGAATTCCCCTTTCAGGGATAGATATGTTTGTTATTCGAATCTTTTCCAGGCGCCACTATGCCGCCACAAAGGCAGAATTCCCCTTTCAGGGATAGATATGTTTGTTATTCGAATCTTTTCCAGGCGCCACTATGCCGCCACAAAGGCAGAGTTCCCCTTTCAGGGAGTGAGACGTTTGTTATTCAAATCTTTTCCAGGCACCACTATGCTGCCACAAAGACAGAACTCCCCTTCCAGGGATAGAGACGTTTGTTATTCGAATCTTTTCGAATCTTTTCAAAAACATCCTGGATACGGTCCAGATATTAAATCTTTTGTAATTTATAGAACCATCAACTTTTGAAAAAATGTATATTGAATAAGTAATGGTTGACATCACAATAATATTACCGTAGCCTTTTTCGCAATTCACATGACAAATTAACAAGAAAGCAGTAATAACAAAATTAGCTTAGCAGAATGAACAAAACAGAAGATACTGCAAGTACTTACAGCTCAAAACGGCACAAAGTTGCTTCAAGACAAAGCAGCAGCGTAAGTTCCCCCCATCACCACCCCAATTTTACAGAGTTGCTTTAGTTCTTCCCATAAAGTTATTACAGTCAAAAACAAACATTTTGAGATAGTTCTCATTTAGGAATAGCCCTAATCCCCTTCCATGAGGTTCCCGTGTCCACGTCTCACATCATAAAATACACAAAAAATATATAAAGAAATAACAATAACATGATAAACAATAATTTATCTAATAAATCAGGTAATTATTAAATAATAATTAAATTACATCAAAAAAATAATGATGTAAATAATAATCGAACCAAACAATAATTAAACAAATTCTTTGTAATAATAAACAAGCAAAACTTTGCTTACCCGTGAATATCAATCAGATGTTCTCGCCAATCATAGTATAAGGTCATCCGGCAATCTGATCCAGCTTGATCGGTACATGTCTGACAAATCCAAGGTCCATTTCTAATTTCGAAAGGTGAAACTTTAAGGTCACCAACCATAGCTTTTTGTTCCGTCTCTGGCTCTGGTGGAGGCAATGTTGACTGCCAAACAAAATAATCAGGGTTAGCAGTATAATACTAATTTTATTTCCCAAATCTAACAGTTCTACATTCAGTTTATCAAATACTTCTATTTACATTATTTTGACAACTTTGAAATCCAAGTTTTTGTTTCATTATATCTACCATCACCAAGAACCTTACTATTATAATATAATGGTAAAAGCTCGTAAGAGTATTATAAAAGAGTAGCTCTTCATGAGTAACTTACAAAAGTGAGAACTGGCACTAGTGTCGGTGTAAAAGACCTTCAACACCATGTGACATTTGATGACACTTGGCATTGAGATTCGATATTTTTAGTAATGCTTTTATTACATATATATATATATATATATATATATATATATATATATATATATATATATATATATATATATATATATATATATATACATATATATATATATATATATATATATATATATATATATATGTATATATATATATATATATATATATATATATATATATATATATATATATATATCTATATATATAAAAATAAGTTGTCTGTCTGTGTGTCTGTCTGTCTGTCAGGTGACGTCATGTTTCTGTATCGACTGACGTCATGAAGTTAGTTGTCGTCATTTTTGCTATCACGGTGACGTCATTAAAAATATTTAAGACATATATGTTCACGTAGAAATCTATTAATGTTTAAGTTTAAAATGACTGATGAACTTACAATGGCAAAAGCCGATGAAGATGCTCAAAGAGTCTATGCCAAAAAACTTGCTGCTGATAGAGAAAGTCAGAAAAGAAAGCGTGCCGAGGAATCAAAAGAACAGCAAGGAAACAGGCTTGAGGCTAAAGAACGCAAAACCGCGCAGTTAGGTGAAGATCCACCTGGACAGCAAGAGTCAAAACATATCAAAACTGAAAATGATAGCGATGATGATTGGGTTTGGGATTTTGACTTGGATAAGGTCATCAATGCCTACCAGATTTTAGTTAAAAAACAAAGGTTCGGCGATATGTATTTCATAGTGAAGCTGAAAAATAAAGAAGAAAAAGAAAACTGAAAAAAGAAAAAATGTAAAAAACTAAAAAATACTAAAAAGAAAAAAACACTCAAAGAGAAATTACAGACCGGGACACAAATGACGACCGGGACAGAGGGAATATAAATAACGACCGGGACACTCAAAGAGAAATTACAGACTGGGATACCGGGACACAAATGACGACCGGGACACAGGGAATATAAATGACGACCAGGACACAGGTATTTAAGAATATCGTTCAAAGACAAATTTTTAATTGTAAGAAGACCGTTGAAAGAGAAATTTCTAATTGTAAAATGACTGAAGAACCTACAATGGCAATACCCGAGGAAGCTGCTCAAAACGAATGTATTCAAGCCGAAGTAGCTGAGTTGGTAAAGCGTTATGTTTCAGGTTCTAGGTCCGAGAGGCTCCAGGTTCGAACCTTGGCTTTAGCATTAATACAAAAGAAGAAAAAAAATAAAAAAGGTAAAAACTATAAAAAAACTAAAAAGAAAATATATATATATATATATATTTATATATCTATCTATATATATAAAAATAAGTTGTCTGTCTGTGGATCTGTCAGGTGACGTAATGTTTCTGTGTCGACTGACGTCATGTTTTCGACTGACGAAATTACAGACCGGGACATCGGGACACAAATGACGACCGGGACACCGGCACATAGGGAATATAAATGACGACCGGGACACAAGGAATGTTCGATTAGCAATCACCATCAACAAAGCACCGGGATACAAATGACGACGGGGACACAGGGAGTATAAATGACGACCAGGACATAAGTAAAAAAAATTAAAAACTAAAAAAAAGGTAAAAACTACAAAAAACTAAAAAGAAAAAAAAACTAAAAACTAATAAAAAACTAAAAAAGCTAAAAAGCTAAAAAAATACTAAAAAAGAAAATAAAATGAAAAAGAAAAATAAATGAAAAATAAAGGAGAAAAACAAAACTAAAAAAAAGAAAAAAAACTAAAACCTAAAAAAAGACCAATTCAAAAACGAATGTATATACAGACTGGGACACAAATGACGACCGGGACACCGGGACATGACGACCGGGACACAGGGACACAACTACAACAGGGACGCCGGGGGGCTCAGGGGGATACATAAATGACGATGGCGACACAGGGAATCGTCGATTAGCAATCATCATCAACAAAGCTCAAGGGCAATCATTAGAATCATGAGGTATAGATCTGAATACGGATTGTTTTCCCATGGACCATTATATGTTGCATGTTCAAGAGTCGTTAAACCTGACATTCTATTTATATGCACAGACAATGGGACAGCAAAGAATGTTGTACATTCGCAAGTTTTACGTAGTTAAAAACATAGTATATATATATATATATATATATATATATATATATATATATATATATATATATATATATATATATATATATATATATATATATAGCTCGTATATATATGTATATATATGCATATGTAATATATATGTATATATATATATATATATATATATATATATATATATATATATATATATATATATATATATATATATATATATATATAAATATATATGTATATATATATACACATATATATATATATGTATGTATATATATATATATATATATATATATATATATATATATATATATATATATATATATATATATATATATATATATATATATATATATATATATATATATATATATATATATATATATATATATATATATATATAGCTCGAAAATGTCGTGTGTCAATCTTGTGCATAAAATTCTTTATTCTACAACGACAGTTCTTTTTCCAATCTCTTGAACCAATTTTTTATTGAAATGCTTTTTTTATTCATATAGGTGGTTCTAGCACTTATACTTTCATTATTTTTTCATCATATTTTTAATGTTTATTATGTATTTTCTATTAAAGCAATTTCGGAATTAGTTTAAAGTAACATAAACTAAATTAACTAACTAAATTAAAGTAAAGTTAATTTGTTAAGTAAATTAAGAATAATAAAGTTAACTAATTAAAAATATGATTAAGTAACCGAACGTTAACTAACTTAATGTAACATGGCATAAGTTTCTTTCAGAATAATTCTGCAGGGATGTCATTGTACATGGCAACAGGACGTTAAACTTTCAACACTTACAAGCAAGCCAGCATTATAACAACTAAATCTAATCAGCTTAAAATTACGAGGGTTGAGTTTTGACAGCTCCTCCCAGGGCACAGTCGCCCTAGAGGTGCACTATGCTGAGACGTCCTCATCTGCAAGCTAGCGCCCTCGTAAAACACATGTCATTAGATGGGGCTAGAGGGCTTCGCCGCCTGGCCCACAAGATTTAAAGGCTTGCAAAGATTAAAAAAAAAGACTTTGCAAAGGTTTCGCGGCCTTGCAAAGATTTAAAGGACTTTGAATCATGAGGAGATTTTCGGAGGCACAGTCGGAGATGAGATAGGGCTGCTAAAATTAGTGTAAAAAAAATCTACATGCATCCGGCTCATAGCTAGTTAAAGAACTGGATAGTACTCGTGGTGTTGAAAAAGAAAATCTAAACTTTTTTTTGTCAATAAAGTCAACAAAATCGATCGGCAGTTGAAGTGGCTTATCCTAAATCTTTAAGCAGATAAAGCCTGGAATTCTGAAGCAAAATAATTAATCACATCTTCGATCAAAGAAATGTGAAACACCCCATACCACACCATTTAGTTTCGAAGATACTCACTGAGGAACTTCTATTTAATAAGACGGAAAACAACTTTTTCTCCTTTTTTTTACTCTTATCAAATTGAACAATAAAATCAAGTTGTCACCGAAGTTTTGGGTACCAATCTGAACTAATTGCTTCCGTTAATAGCGCTACCAATTTGATATTGATTGTTTCCTTTACAGCTTTGGGTAAAGAAATTTATAAATAGAACTCAAGACGCTAAGAAGGGGCATTTAGAAAGAGAGGTTACCCAAAGTCTGCCTAAGGCAACAACTAGACGCAGTTTCTGGCCCCAGAAACAGCTTTGGGTGAAGAAATTTGTAAATAGAAATCAAGACGTTAAGAAGGAAAGTTTACCAAGTGAGGTTACCCAAAGTCTGCCTAAGGCAACAACTAGACGCAGTTTCTGGCCCCAGAAACAGCTTTGGGTTAAGAAATTTGTAATTAGAAATCAAGACGCTAAGAAGGGGCATTTAGAAAGAGAGGTTACCCAAAGTCTGCCTAAGGCAACAACTAGACGCAGTTTCTGGCCCCAGAAACAGCTTTGGGTGAAGAAATTTGTAAATAGAAATCAAGACGTTAAGAAGGAAAGTTTAGAAAGTGAGGTTACCCAAAGTCTCCCTAAGGCAACAACTAGACGCAGTTTCTGGCCCCAGAAACAGCTTTGGGTAAAGAAATTTATAAATAGAAATCAAGACGTTAAGAAGAGAAGTTTAGAAAGTGAGGTTACCCAAAGTCTCCCTAAGGCGACAACTAGACGCAGTTTCTGGCCCCAGAAACAGCTTTGGGTAAAGAAATTTATAAATAGAAATCAAGACGTTAAGAAGGGAAGTTTAGAAAGTGAGGTTACCCAAAGTCTGCCTAAGGCAACAACTAGACGCAGTTTCTGGCCCCAGAAACAGCTTTAGGTGAAGAAATTTGTAAATAGAAATCAAGACGTTAAGAAGGGAAGTTTAGAAAGTGAGGTTACCCAAAGTCTGCCTAAGGCAACAACTAGACGCAGTTTCTGGCCCCAGAAACAGCTTTGGGTGAAGAAATTTATAAATAGAAATCAAGACGTTAAGAAGGGAAGTTTAGAAAGTGAGGTTACCCAAAGTCTGCCTAAGGCAACAACTAGACGCAGTTTCTGGCCCCAGAAACAGCTTTGGGTGAAGAAATTTATAAATAGAAATCAAGACGTTAAGAAGGGTAGTTTAGAAAGAGAGGTTACCCAAAATCTCCCTAAGGCAACAACTAGACGCAGTTTCTGGCCCTAGAAAGAGGGCAATATTAGACCTCTCGAATATTCTTGCATTAGTTTTTATTACTTTTAAACATAGCACTAGCACTAGGAAGATTTTAGAAGGATGAAATTCATTGAAAATAAAGAATTATACTATTATTGAAGAGGAAAGACAGTTCATACAATATTTAAAAAAAAGAGGCCAAAAAATAATTAGAAACAAAGGAATTGTCGTTCTATTCAGATTCTAAATATTCATAATTCACTAAGTTGAAAGTTGCCAATAAAAACTATCAGCTTGAGGAAAATGGGGGGGGGGGGGAACTACACTAAAAAAAAGCTATCTTTTTGAAAATCACATCAACAAGATTCAACATATCAGAGAACCATAATAAAAAGATTTAACCTACTAACCACAACAATGTGGATTTTTTTCAGGAAGTTTGGTTGATAATCTTTTTGTTTTCTTTTTTTTTGAGGTCTATTGATTGACTTCAATTGTCATCTATTGAGTTTCCCGCTTCTATGTATAGGTATATGTATATAGACTGAATCATGGAGTGCGAAACCCGAGAAGGTGAAATCCTCCTTAATATTTAGGAGGTATGATCTAATTTCGATAATCATACTTTATTTCGGAAATCAAAAGGCGTCCTCACATTTGGGTTAGGACTATGAAAAATACGAAGCTAGATACGGCACGAAAAATGAGCAGAAACTACATTTAAAACATGTTTTCTCAAATGAAAGTTAAGAGCGACAATAAAAATCAAAACGACCGGAAAATATTCCATATGCAAGGGGGCTTCCCCCTCCTCAACCCTCCAGCTATTTACACTGAAGTTTTATAGTGCCTTTAAAATACTTCTCATTCCAATTTAAAGGCTCCTGTGTATCGGCAGTCATTCCTAAAGAGTTAAAATAGCGACGAAGACCACACTGCCTTTCCATAACAAACAAATATAAAGTTGAATTAATAGGGAAAATCTTTTCAAGACAGTGGAAATCAATTCTGTGAATATTTCGGTTCTATGTCCAAGGGCCGTCTTCAGCACAATACGAGAAAGAGAGAGAAAATATATATATATATATATATATATATATATATATATATATATATATATATATATATATATATTACATATTATATGATAAAAACATTCAGTGAAGGTGTATGTTTTACTACATACCTTAAAGTGATTAGTGCGACATGTGAGAATGAAACTTCTGTCGTTAATGAAACAAGGCTAGCAGCTGATTTCATTTCACAAATGAAAAAAGCTTGGAAGAATCGGAAGATAAGTCCGCGGACGAAGACTAGAATATTGGAAGCTACAATGATGACAGTGGTCGAGTATGGTTGTGACAAAAGGGCGCTTTGGGAGATGAAGGACGATTTGTTAGATAAAGTGGAATATATAAAAGGTAAAATTTCTTGGCAGCAGACTTGCGTAGTGCTGACCCTTTGGTATGTTGTGCTGAAGCATCCAGCAGTAGTCAGCCAATTTTGCTGCATCTTATCGACCATCATGGTAGAACATCTCAAAACACCTCATGGACACCACAAGAACTCACCTTTCCGAGTCCTTGACTACGACACGCAACATTCTACACCTCATAGCGTGACTCCACCATTGAGAAGTCCTGACGAAAACGTTCAGCGTGTTCATCATTGACAGAGCCAAAGTTCTTGGGAAAGAAGTCGAGATATGAGTCGGGGATAAGAATCTTGAGGGACATGTTGCAATCCATCATGCTACAAGCACAACACACTTCTGCACAGTTTTTACATAGTCAGGAGATTTATTACTTCCAAACCTACTAAAACTGACTTGAATACCAACAATATATTTTTTCTAGCATTGCTGATCAAGTCTTTGGCGTGACTGTCTGCAATGATCTTACTTGTTTGAGAACCTATAAGCATGCTTTGTTTCACTTTCGCATAATTCACCTCTAGAAACTTACTGATTAGGTGCCAAAAAGTATCTAAGTTATTGTCTGTTGACTTTACGAAGTTCTCAACGAGTCCCAGCTTTATATGACATGGGGGCATAATACGGCTTTATAAGAAGTGGAGCCATTTTTAAATTTCAATTTGAGGCGAAAAATATCCTAGCAGCGATACTGTTATTTATCAGTTAGAGCTTGTCCTATCCCTCGAGATGAAAGAAACACTTTGTTCTTTTCAGGATCGTTTGGCATTTTCGTTAGTTAAACTTTTTCTACTTTAGTTCCATAGAGAATACTGCCAATTAGCGATGCTGTTTGACACATCTCGAAGCTTACCTATTTTCTATTTATTTCCTTACCTTCTTCATTAATTATAAATGCCCTTCTTTTCAATTAAGATCCAATATATTAGAGAAAGGCTAAACTTTTAATTTTCAAGGAATAATCAGTGTTACATGCAACAGACAAGGGAGTGTGCACTTGGTTACTTCACATACACCAAAGACGCTAGAGAGGGGTGGGAGCGTCGGAAGCAAAGTTAAGGCCACGTTTTGTCTGCACTGCGGGTGTCACTAAGAAATCACTTTGGATAAAACAGATGATTGGCTCGGCACTTACGCTTTCTGATTTCTTAGAAATTGTTTGAGGAGAAATTGTTTTAAAGCAAAAATGTCCTTGCTTAAAAATTACTGGCTTGTCTAGTGCCTTTACGAAGTTCTTAATGAGTCCCAGCTTTATATGACATGGGGGCATAGTACAGCTTTATAGGAAGTGAAGCCAATTATATGAATTAAGAAGCTGAATTTCACCTGTTCAAATGTGTTACCATAATCCAGTTTGTTTGTTTTTTTGTTTTTTTTTTCACAAGAAGTTAAATTTTGCTCATTTTTTCATGCAAAGACCCTCATTAGTGACAATCAAGGCTTTACCTTCATTCTTTACCTTTACCAAAGCTTTACCTTTGCTCTTTATTTTATCCAGAATTTCATCCTGTGTAAAAGGAACCTTAAAGAATTATTACAGGATTATATAATCCTATATTAAATAAATTAAATATTAAAATAAACTAAAATAAATTAGAATATTAAAATAATTACATTAAACTATATTAAAATAAAATATATTTAATAATATATTTAATATTACAGGATTATATTTAGCATGTACTTCATTCCCCTAGCTTTACTCATGCTATTTAAATATTTTTAGACACTGTACATTTGTATTCCAAGATAGTATTTTTTTTTTGTTAGACACAGGAAGAAAACTCATTTTTACTACGCTTTTGAAACTTTCGCCAAAAGAACCAGCACAATTAAAAACTTGTCAGTATATATGGCACTATTTTCTTTCGATAAATTAAATTTCAATAAAGCTCCTACATTTCTGAATCACAAAGCAATCATTGCCACGGGGAGCAGTGGTCCTAATTTGAAAAAAAAAAGTTTATATTGCGAAATAGCAGACTTCGTATCTTAATTAAATATGGTCTTTAGGTACTATTATAAAAACAGAAAAGTAGAGAAAAGGGTAAAGTTGAATTGAAAACTTACTGGTGGCTCTGTCTTCACAGGTGGTTTGTCTGTCGTGCTGGCACGCAACGCCACCTTTGATATTCTTGTCTTCATTTTTCTATTAGTCTGATCCATATATTTCCTGACAATTTTCAGTTGAACACTCGAGTGCTCTAACACTAGCTCTGGAACTGACTTTAGTATTTCACCAATGAGTTTGTTAGGAATATTAATTTCCAAAGGAGCTTCTGCCAATTCTTTTGACATCAATATCTCGTGGTTCTCGTTATAAAGTGTAATGACAGAGGAGGTTGGAGTGCTTCCCTGAATAATTGTTACTTCCAATTCTTTGACAGTTTTAGGTATATCTCTCCCTTCGGCGTTTTCAGCCTAAACAAAAATACAGATTCTTCAAGGGCACGGTTAGAATACTACTACTAATAAAAACCCTACAGCAACAAGCCACCTGAGGCCAACGCAGCTACGAACACTCTTCCTCCATTCCAATCTGTTCAAAGCCTCCCTCTTGACCAGAAACTTTTATTTTTAAAATTAACCTTCCTTTTTAAATACAGGGCCGAACCAGAACACCTTAGGTTGCAAGGCCCGGTTGCAACCACTGCACTGTAACAAGGTATGATGTTAAACAATTTTTCTAGGTACCTGTTCAGAAGCTTTTGATAGAATAATCATGATAACAATTTTTTTAACTTAATAGCTCATATGCACTTAAGAAAATATTACTACAAATAATGTTGAACAATAGTGTGAAAGCCGTCCTGGCTGAGTGGTTGGCGTGCTGGCGTGGAAATTCTATGTCCAAGGGGCACGGGTTCAATCCCAGATGTGGCCAGTTATTTAGTTAGGGATGGGGGTCAGTGGTGTGACTCTGTAAGCTCAGCCAGAGTCGACCCAGCTCTAAATGGGTACCTGAAGAAACCTGGGGAAGGTAAGCAGGAAGGGTGTGTGAAAAAACAGGACGGTTGCCCCCCCATTGCACTTCCTGGCTGAAGGGCCATGAAACGGAGATCAGCACCGCCAGTTTGGACCTTAGGGGTGTAGTGCCGTCTTACTTACTTTACTTAGTTATAGTGTAAAAGAAGTAATTTAATAAGATACGGGTACAATTTGCAGAAAATTGTAACTTCACGAGAGGAAAGATGCAGGCTTTGGGTACAAGGGTGGAGGAAGAGCATGTACAGATTTGTGGACGCTAGGGTGCTTGGTTAATGGTAGCAATAGCAAACCTTTAATTTGGAACTGGTATAGAATTCATTCATTTTCCAGCAATTTTTGCGGTTTAAATTATATTTGACGGAAATAAAAAGCGAAAAATCTCTAATTACATGTTTTTTTCATTTCATTGCCAATCAGCAGTGTTTCAATTGTGAAAACCACAAATAAGGACAAAAAGGTTATTCTGAAAACAGCATGGTTAAAAAGATTATTGAATCGATCTTAAAACAACAAAATTCTTTGAAAAGAGATGTGGGAAGAGAGGGTATAAGGGTAAATACCATATGGGGATGAGTGGACCGGTAAAATAGGACAGAGGAAATTTCTAACAGAACCAGTCCATTTAGGGATGGTTGGATTATTTTAAAAGTTCAGTATCAACAGTTTTTACAAAATTGGTACAACATCAAACACAATTCGTACAAGGAATTAAAACAAACGACCAAAAACGAATAAACTAATTTACGAATAAATTTGCGAATAAACTAATAATGCAAATAAGACATTTGCCAATTTGCTTACAACTGAGAGTACTTGTATGATATAGCCCCGACCTTATATTCTTCATCTAAGTAGAACCTCTTCCTCTGACGCTCAATTCTCATTGAATATACTTCAGTATGAAAAAAAAACAGTATACTTTAGAAACAAATTTGAATTTTTCGGGGGTGGGGGTAAAGTATACCGGGTCGGCAAGCTTACGACATTACGACATCCTACCAGCCGATTCTGGGAAAACCTGCTTTTTGTTTTGGTCCTGGAAGCCCTAGAGAGTTGATGCTAGGCCTTAACAAGACAAACAAGTCGTAGAAATGTTACAGCATTATGCAGTGGCAGTTACAACAATTATACAAACAAATTTTTGGCGGATTTCTTGGTATTTAACGCTTGTTTTGTGACGATTGAAAGATCTTGAAATATACAGAACCGTTTGTTTCTATCACCCACCTTTTTTAGATTAAGCTTAGCAGATTTTTGACTAAGGAAAGCTATGACGTTTGTTTTATGACGTCATAAAATTGTCCTAAAGCAAGCGTTTTATGACGATTGAAAGATATTGAAATATGCAGAACGTTTGTTTCTATCACCTACCATTTTTTAGATTAAGCAAAGCAGATTGTTAACTAGTTAATAATAAACCACATACTATGAATCAAATGTCCCCAGCTTTGCAGATGACACTCATTTAACTGTGACTGCACAATCAAGAATTCAGCTGTTGAGTCAAATTAGTTCTTGTCTGGAGTTGTGAATGAAGCTTTATAAGTTAAATTTGAATTACACTAAATCTTGCTTTTTATTGTGTAGTAGGAGCTCAAATTATTACCCTTAGATGGATTTCGCTGATATAAGTATTTTAAGAAAAAATTGTACAAAATATCTAGGAGTTTTAATATATGAATGTCTTTGTTTTAGAGAACATATAAATTATATTAGTCTTAGACTCGCTAGGAATGTTGGCATTTTAAAAAAGTTGAAATACATTTTCCCAAAAGATATTTTAAGAACACTGTATTATTCCTTAATTCATCCTTATCTGCTATATTGTTGTACTGTTTAGGGTAGTACATTTCCTTCTCATCTCCATCATATTCGAGCTTTGCAAAATAAAGCGCTTCGAGTGTTGTGCGGAGTTAGTTTTAAAGACATTGTACAAAAGAGGACTTATTACTTTTTATCGAAGCCTGTTTATATATAAATATTTTCAAAACTGTTTACCAATATGTTTTAAAAGTATTTTTGAATTAGGAAGTGATATTCATACACATTTTACGAGACAGTGCAATATAATTCGTCGACGGCTTGCTATTACCCGTAGATCTCAATTTTCTATTCGGCATCTGGGACCCCATGCATGGAACTGTTTACCTATGACTTTAAGAAATATGGATAATTTTCGTGAATTTCGGCGGGAAGCTATTTTGCCCTAATTTTTATGGTTTTGATAGTTGAGTGAACCTCAAGTGGAGCCAAGATGTTGGTTTTGTTTTAGGCGATACTGGTCAAATAGTTTTAGTTTCCTTTTGTTTTGTCTTTTTATGGCACTTGGTATTAACCAAGTGACATATAACAATCGCCAATTCTGTCGATCTGTCTGTCTGTCGGTCCGGGTTTTGCTACTTTAGGCACTTCCAGGTAAGCTAGGACGATGAAATTTGGCAAGCGTATCAGGGACGGGACCAGCTTAAATTAGAAATAGTCGTTTTCCCAATTTGACCATCTGGGGAGGGAGTGGGGGGCCGGTTAATTCGGAAAAAATAGAAAAAATGAAGTATTTTTAACTTATGAATGGGTGATGGGATCTTAATGAAATTTGATGTTTGGAATGATATTGTGTCTCAGAGCTCTTATTTTAAATCCCGACCGGATCTGATGACATTGGGAAGAGTTGGAGGGGGGAAACCTAAAATCTTGGAAAACACTTAGAGTGGAGGGATCGGGATAAAACTTGATGGGAAAAATAAGCACAAGTCCCAGATACATGATTGGCCTAATCGGAACGGATCCGCTCTCTTTGGGGTAGTTGGGGGGGGGGGGGGGTAATTCTGAAAAATTAGAAAAAATGAGGTATTTTTAACTTACGAACGGGTGATCGGATCTCAATGAAATTTGATGTTTAGAAGGATATCGTGTCTTAGAGCTCTTATTTTAAATCCCGACAGGATCTGGTGACATTGGGAGGGGGGAGGAGTTGGGAGGGGGAAACCTAAAACTTGGAAAACACTTAGAGTGGAGGGATCGGGATGAAACTAGGTGGGAAAAATAAGCACAAGTCCTAGATACATGATTGACATAAACGGAACGGATCCACTCTCTTTGGGATAGTTGGGGGGGGGGGGTTATTTCTGAAAAATTAGAAAAAATTAGGTATTTTTAACGTACGAACGGGTTATTGGATCTCAATGAAATTTGATATTTAGAAGGATATCGTGTCTCAAAGCTCTTATTTTAAATCCTGACTGGATCTGGTGACGTTGGGGGAAGTTTGGGGTGGGGGAGCCTAAAATCATGGTAAACGCTTAGATTGGAGGGATCGGGATGAAACTTGGTGGGAAAAATAAGCAGAAGTCTTACATACGTGATTTACATAATTGGAACGGATCCGATCTATTGGGGGGGGGGTTAATTCTGAAAAATAAGAAAAAATTACGTATTTTTAACTTGTGAAGGAGTGATCGGATCTTCATGAAACTTCATATTTAGAAGGACCTCGTAACTCAGATCTCTTATTTTAAATCTCAACCGGATCAAGCGTAATTAGTGGGGGGGCAGTTGGGGGGGGCAGCAATCTTAGAAATTACTTAAAGCGGTGAGAAATAAAATATAATGTAAAACATAAAAAAAATTATTTTATTAATAAATAAATATAACAAATAATATTATATATCCAACTACTAACAACAATTGCAACACGAAGCTGCGTGTCATTTGGCTCTCTATTGCGCAACAGCTTTCAGAGGATGGTAGGAATATTATATCCTTCTTGAGGTTTTGGTGATAGCTACAGGCACTGTAGCTAATTCTAATCAATTTTTGGGATAAATTTATAATATAGGACCACGATGAAATAGCTAGATAACTGGTCCTCATCTTGAATACTTATTGTATCAAATTAACGACGCTTCTTGACTACTAAGGTCCCTGCGTCAGCCCTGCAGTGCATTGCTGCAGCATGATTCGATCTCTGGGTCCCGTATTACCAAGCTAAGGTCAAACCCACTGCACCACCACAGGACTCTTGAATATTTAGGTCACGCTGATACATTTATTTGAAAACTTTGCCTCAAAATGTGGCATTTTCTATGCCACCGTTCGAAAAGATACGGACAGATTTTCACAAGGATTTCCGCAACGTGTAAATGAAGCATTAACCTACTTCAAGGTTGACGGTAAAGTCTGTCCATGAGACTTTGTAAAATCTGACCTATCTTACCTTCCTATCTCTATGCGCTGGACAAGGCTTTCAGCTAACAGCCACCATTTTAATTCAGCGAAGGTATATTCTTTTTTTCTAGATTAAGGCTCATTTAAAGCATTTAAGCCTCGGAGCAAAATACGGATTTGACCAAATAAGGTTTGATCCCAATGCTCGATTTATTTTAAGGTCCGGTTACTTGATCAAACCAAGCTAAATCCTGGATCTGCACTTAAACTCCGCTTAATACTCGATCTATTTTCAACAGAGTTATTTCTAATTCAGTCTCAACCTGCACATTGATAGCTTGATAAATCGAAGAATTAACGACCCTTCTTGACTACTAAGGTCCCTGCGTCGGCCCTGCAGTACATTCCTGCAGCGTGATTCGATCTCTGGGTCCCGTATTACCAAGCTAAGGTCAAATCCACTGCGCCACCACAGGACTTCTTTTTATAAACGTCTGATACTCTACAAATTCGAAATATTTGCCCCGAAAATGTTGTATTTTTGGCAAAAAGGCAACCTGTCATTAACAAGCTTACGCTCTTAAAAACACTGGAATAAAAACATCTGAACTAACCTCCTTTTTATACAATCCTAGTAAGGGGGGAATTACTGCTAGGTTTGCTGCTAACTCAATTTGACTATCTGTCTTGGCTTTTTCTACAATTAGCCATGACTTGATGCCCACAACTATTCCATTTTAATTCATTATGTTAATAGAAGAGCATGCTAATTAGTTTTCCGCTTTATAGGTTATTGCCAAATTTTTCTCCTCTTAATTTCTCCTCAGCAAAAGAATTTTTAGCAGTTATTTCACGAAAAAAAAAATATGGCAGCAGGCAACAAATACGCTCATCCACATGAGAGGCAATTTCTCTTCAGTAGAAAGAAAATGAGGAGGAGAATATTTTACAAATAAAAAATTAAGAAGTCCAAAAAAAATAAAAGTCTAAAATGTTTAAAGAAAACACCGCCCAAAGAAAAATTTTTAAAAGTCTTTCAAAGCAATGTATTAGATTGAAATCAAAGATATTTGTAATTAAATCAAAATTATATTTTCACTGTCATGAGGGACTGTTCATAACAATTTTTCTTAGTTCCACTCCCTTTTCATTTACAATTGAAACAAAATCCCTGAAATTTTTGCGACCCAAGAAAACTTCTACTGTCACCTTTCATTTAAATAATTTTTAAATATCAAAATAATAATACAAGTCCAAATGTATCGTGTTTATATCAGAAGTTTTTAGCAATGGGGGAACAAATTTAAACAAAAGATCGCAACTTTGAGAAAACATGAATAAACGAAGAAAACACACAAACGTTACAAAAGGAAACACGCAAAAGGAAACATAAAATACACAAAAGGAAACAGAAGAAAAACGCAAAACACACAAAAGTAAACGCTATAAATGAAAAACAAAAGGAAACACACACTTGTGCAAAATGCTTTTGGAGGTAAAATTTGCTCTTTGCAGAGTATTTTGATAATTCTAGCATAAGGCACCCTCAGAATCTGAGCCCAACATTATTTTTGCAGGCCAGGTAAACTCATTATTTCATTCTTCCCAAAACTATCTTTTATCCTCTGTTACCATACCTGCAAACAAAGAATTGGGGGGGGGGGTCTGGTTCGAAGATTGGTCGAGACACACACCAGATGAATTAAAATAATGGCATGAAAAGGTATTTTGAACTCTCACTCCTCCACTTCCCTTATGGGTTGGACCTGTATGCTTTTATATATAAATACGATTTTAAAAATTCAGACCGTCAAATTCAAGCTACATTTATCCAAGACCCAAAAATTCAAGATACATATATTGGTGTAATAATTCCCTTCATTGGACAGGAGGCCCGCCATAATCTCAATCCAACATTGGGTGCTGAATCTCACCAAACTTATTTTAAAATGTCACTGTATCTTTTGTTCCCATAATTTCCAGGCTAGAAAAGAATCAATCTACATCTACAGCGATTGGAGCTAAATCTAGTACTAGACTAATTTCATTCGTTGGACACGAGAACCACCACAATCTGAATCCAACATTGTTTTTTTCAATATCCAACAATATCAGCAATATCCAACAAAATCCAACAAAAGCAATATCAAATTTCCAGGCTATAAATGAATCTATCTACATGTACAGCAATTGGAGCTAAATCTAGTGCTAGACTAATTTCATTCGTTGGACTCGAGAACCACCACAATCTGAATCCAACCTTGTTTTTTCGAGCTCAGCAACATTGTTTCAAAGCGTCATATTTGAAAAAATAAAAAATCCTAAAATCATTTAGGTACAAGACGATATCTGATGTATATCTGATCATGGAGTTACATTATGCTGATGATTTAAGCTTCCTAGATGAAAGTGTGAGCAAAATGAGTGAGCTTTTAGAGGTTTTGTGCCTCCAGGGTGCTACAATAGGTTTGAAGAAGACTAGGCCGCTACGGCTCGGAACAAATGAAGATGAAAAAGTGACGTTGGGTAATAAAAAGATAGATCAAGTGATCACTTACCTTGGTAGTATTATTAATTAAGTCGGTGGGAGCAATGAAAAAAAATGCTCAGGGTATTTTTCACAGTTGAAAAAAAAACTTTAGAAAAATAGTAAGATAAGTCTGGAAACGAAAATAAAAATATTGGAAACTACAGTAATGACGGTGGTCAAATATGGTTCTGAAACATGGGCACACTGAAAAACAGATGAAGATTTGCTAGATATTTTCCATACAAAAAAGGCTATGGATTGTCTTGGGTGCCCGGCTGACTGACTATATTTCATACAGTAGGCTGTACGAAAAGTGTGGTTCAATCCTGCTTTCAAGGACTATACTGAATGAAAGGTTAAGATGGCTAGGGCACGTTGTAAGCATGAAGGATGACAGACTACCGAAGATTGTCCTTTTTAGTCAACCGTTTAGGGTTAAACAGAAAGCAGGGTGTACACAGTTGAGGTAGGAAGATGTCGAAAAAAATTTGAAACAAATGGGAACTTCCTGGGAGAGTGTGAAGAGGGAGGCTTTGGATAGATTAGGATGAAGGAACAGCGTGCATGGTTCTGTTGGCCTCAGGCGGCTTTGTGCTGCGGTGAGTTTTAGTAGTAGTAGTAGTAGTACATTTCGAGTCAATAACGGCTAAGTATCTCTAATCTTACCCGAGTGAACTGAGAAGAAGGCTTCTGTACCACATCATCATCATCTTCAAAATGGTGGAAATCATCTTCTGATTCAGCGTGATGGTCATCTTCGTCTAAGAGTTGCTCTTTACGAAGTCTTTGCTCTTGGGAAAATTCCCTCATTTCTAGAGAGCAAAACAGAAAGTCAATTCTCTACGATAACAATTCGTACTCTTGACTTTATAACAAACATCATAATGAAAATATTATGCAACAAAATATAAATCATTAAATACATCTTGTGTCAGCACAAGTAAAAAAGATAATAAATGTAAAAAAAAAAAAAATGTAGCTCGTTTTCAAAATAGACTTGAAGCACAAAAGCATTCTTATTTCTCGAGAATATATAAATAAAAGCGTAAACAAGAAGTGCAAAACGGATAAGGCTTTACAAAACATAGAGATTGAATTGATCTAAAGTTATAAATTCCACAATAAAAAAAGTGAGCTGGGTAAATGAGTTAAAAAGATCAAGTTGTGCAAGGTCTAATCCATTTCTTTTCATAGATTCTACGTATGTATAAATGTAGGTCTTTTAATGTGGTCTTTTAATGTGGTCTTTTCAGTCTAAAGGAAATGGTAAGAGTTTTTCGCTTTTAGAATTATATGTACTCATTTGGGCATCATTGGAACAATAAAACTGCTCATATGGCAGGAAAATGAACTATAAAGGGATGAAAAATGCCCACTTGAACATTTTTTTTTTCAAATCTGCTCTGGGAGTTTTGGCTCTGGAACTTACTTTAATTTAAATTAGAGGCAACGCTACAGCGTTGCCTCTAGTAAAGGCCACACGGCTCCAATGTTTTATTATTCTCTTTCCAGAGGCACTTCGGGTCGTCGCATAAACTTCTCGTTCGATTGGAAATCAAAAGTTCTAAAGCTCTTTTTAAGAAGTCAAAAGTGATCGGAGGGCAACTAGCCACTCCCCATGCTCTTTTTTCTATAATACTTCCTATATAAATCTTCAGATTTCCTTTTTGTTAAAAATAGTTTTAAAATTATACAAAAGAAACTTCAGTTTCAGCAATCCCCCCCCCCCGGGACCAAATGTACGCATTGTAAGTTATGTTCTGGGGGCATATATGGTTTTCATGGAAGGGATGCTCGTATAAGTTCCAGAGGGGGCTTATTTGATTGAAAATTGAAAGTTGTAGTTCACTTTTTAAGAGTTTAAAAGAGATCGGGGGGCAACTAGCCCCCCCCCCCCCTCTCTTCAGGCCTTTTTTCCTCAAATCCATTCGGTAAGAACTATGAGATAGCCATTTTTTAAAATAAAGTTCAAAGATCATATAACGACAATTCCGGAGTATAGAGACAACCCCCCCCCCCCGGGGTCCAGGGGCAAGCTTTCTAAGTTATGCCCTGGGGTTATATATGTTTCTTATGGAAGGGGTGCTCGTATAAACTTGAGAGAAGGTTCATTTGATTAAAAGTTGAAAGTTCTAGTTCAGTTTTTGAGAGTCAAAAGAGATTGGAGGGTAAACTATTCCTCCACGCCCCTTTTATTGCAAATGCATCCGACAAAAATTTTGAGATAGCCATTTTATTAAAATAGTTCGAACATCAGATAAAAAAACATCAAAAACAAGAAGAACAATAGGGCCACACGGCTTTTCGCAAGACAGTAGAAATCTAATTAAGAGTGAATATTTCGGCCCTATGTCCAATAATTTGACTGGAAGTTGAAAGCTCTAATTCACTTTTTAAGAGTCAAAAGAGATTGCAGGGCAACTAGCCCCCCCTCCCACTGACTTTTTTCCCCATACTCATCCGATACAAATTTTGAAATAGACATTTGTTTTAAATAGTTCAAAAATTAGATAACAAAAACTTCGGTGTCGACAATACCCTCCAGGGCTCGGGAGGCAAGCGTTGCAAGTTATGTCCTAGGAGGGCCTATACGGTTCTTATGAAAGGGACGCTCGTATAAACTTCAGTGAGGGCTCATTTGATTGAAAATTGTAAGCTTTAGTTCACTTTTTACGTTTCAAAAAAATTCGAGGGCAACTAGCCCTTCCATCCTTTTTTTCCAAAACTCTCCGACAATAATTTTGAGAGAGTCTTTTTTTTATAATTCATAGATCATATGGCGAAAACTCCGGGGTCGACACAATCCCTCAGGGCCCAGGGGTAGGCGTTGTAATTCATGCACTGGGGCATATATGGTTGTTATGGAAGGAAGGGTCGTATAAACTTTAAAGAGGGCTCATTTGTTTGAAAAATTGAAAGTTCTAGTTCAGTGTTTGAGAGTCAAAAGAGAATGGAGGGCAACGGGCCCGCCACATCCCCTTTTCTCCAAATACATCCAATAAAAATTTTGAAATACCCATTTTGTTAAATATAGTATAAAAGTTAGACAACAAAACTCAGGTGTCAACACAAATCCCCAAAGCCCTGGGGCATGACCTGCTTCCAGGGCCTGGAAGTAGGCGTTTAAAGTTACGCCCTGGGGGCATACATGGTTCTTATGAAAGGGATTACTCGTATAAATTTTAGAGAAGGTTCGAATAATGGGAAACTGAAAGTTCTAGTTCATTTTGTAAGAGACAAAGGAGATCCAGGGCAACTAACCCCTCATACCTTTTTCCCCAAACCCATCAGGTAAAAAAATTTGAGATAGCCATTTTGTTGAAAATAGTTCAAAGGTCTGATAAGGAAAATTACGGTGTAGATACAACCCCACAGATCCCGGTGGCAGGTGTTCTAAGATATGCCCTCGGGGCAAATATGGTTCTTATGGAAGATACTCGGGTAAACTTCATAGAGGGCTCATTTGACTGAAAATTGAAAATTATAATTCACTTTTTGAGAGTAAAACATATCGGAGGGCACCTAACACTCACCATCTCCCAACGCACTTTTTTCTCAAACCCGTTCTATACAGATTTCGAAGTAGCCATTAAAAAAAATACTTCAAAAATTAAATAACAAAAACCCCGGTGTAAACAGCCCCTCCCCCCCGGGCCCGGGGCAGGCGTTGTAAGTTATGTCCATGGGGCACAAAAGTTTATATGAAAGGGATTCTCAGAGAGGGCTCATTTGATTAGAAACTGAAATTTCTAATTTACTTTTCTAGAGTCAAAAGACATCCGAGGGCAACTAGCCCCCCTATGCTCTTATTTCCAAAAAAAAAAACATCCGATAAAAATTTCGAGATAACCGTTTTGTTGAAAATAGTTCAAAGGTTACATAAGAAAAACTTCGATGACGACACAACCTCTGGGGGATAATATGGTTACGCTCTGGGGGATAATATAGTTCTCATGGAAGCGATGTTCTTATAAAATTCAGGACTAGGGGGCAGATTTTGTAAGTCATGCCATAGGGGGAGGGAAACTACCCCCTCCCCCACACCGTTTCCCCAAAATGCATCCAATAAGAATTTTGAGATCGAAGGGCAACTAGCCGCCCCAGGCACTTTTTCCCCAAATCCATCCAATAAAATTTTTTAGATAACCGTTTTATTTAAAATAATTCAACTTAAAAAACTTCAATGTCGACAAAAGCGCCAGGGATCTGGGGCAGGCGTTGTAAGTTATACCTTTGGGGCATATAGGGTTATTATGGAAAGGAGTCTCGTATAAACTTCAGAGAGAACTCATTTGATTGGAAATTGAAAGTTCTAAATAACTTTTAGGAGTCAAAAGAGATCCGATGACAACTAGCCCCTCCCCCACGCCCTTTTACCCCCAAACCCATCCTTTAAAAATTTTGAGATAGCTATTTTGTTAAAAATATTTCTAAGGTCAGATACAAAAAAATCCAGGGTAGTTAGATTCACCCGGAGCCTGGAGAGTTGTAAATTATGCCCTGGGGCATATATGGTCGTTATGGAAGAGATCCTCGTATAAACTTCAGAGGTAGCTCATTTGAAAGGAAATTGAAAGTTCTAGTTCACTTTTTAAGAGTTAAATGAGATCGAAGTAAAACTAGTCCCCTCCCACGCCTTTTTTCCCAAACCCATTCGATAAGATTTTGATATAGCCATTTTTTAAAGTAATTCAAAGGTCAGATAACAAAAACTATGGTATTGACATAACCTCCTAGGGCCTGGGGGCAGGCATTGTAAGTTATGTCCATGAGGCATACATGGTTTTTTGTGAAAGGGATGATCGTTTCAACTTCAGAGAGGACTCATTTCATTGGAAACTGAAAGTTCTAATTCATTTTCTAAGAGTCAAAAGAGATCCGAAGGCAACTAGACTCTCTACGCTCTTTTTCCCGAAACCCATGCGATAAAAAATTTTAGATAGCTATTTTGTCAAAAATAGTTCGAAGGTCAGATAAGAAAAACTTCGGTGTGGACACAACCTCCCAGGTCTCGGGGGCAGGCGCTCTAAGTCAAGCTCTGGGGGCATATATAGTTCTTATGGAAGGATGCTCGTATAAACTTTGGAGAGGGCTCATTTGATTGGAAATTGAAAGTTCTAGTTCATTTTAAGAGTCAAAAGAGATCCGAGGGGCACCTAGCCCCTCTCCTTCGTCTTTTCCCCAAGGATGGGCTTTTTCCCCAAGCCCATCGGATATATTTTTTGATGTAACCATTTTTTTAAATAGTTCAAACATCAGATAGTAGAAACTCCGGGATAGACGCAACCCCCCAGAGCCTGGGGGCAAGTGTTTTAAGTTATGCGTCTAAGGTTTTTATTTCAGGGGGGGGGGGGTCTTATAAGCTTATAAGGTGGCTCATTTGATTAGAAATTGAAAGTTCTAGTTCACTTTTTCATTGTAAAAAGAGAATTTAGCGCAACTGAGAGTTCAGAGTTCTAGAGAGTTGAGAGTTCTAATTACCTTTTCATGAGTCAATAGTTTACAGAGGGGTTTCCCCCACCCCCGACACAAACATCCTCTTGTCCCTAAATAAATCCAATGATAGCCAGTTTGTTTGAAATAGTCCAACGATAAGATAACAAAAACTTCATTGTCAATGTATACCCCCCCCCCCAGAGCAAGGGAAAGGGCTTTGACTTATGCCACGGGGGCATATAAGATTGTTATGGAAGAGGTGATTGTATAAACTTTTGAGGGGAATCAAATGATTAAAAATTGAAAGTTCGAATTCACCTTTTTGGACTCAAAAGCGATACGATGGTGACTAGGCCCCCTCTCACTCTCAGCCTCCTTTTTCCCAACTACGTTCAATCGAATTTTTTATTTAGCCATTTTCTTCAAAATAAACCAAAGACAATTTAAAAAAAAACTCCAAGGATAAAATAGTCCCCCAGAATCCGGAGGCAAGTCTGATAAAATGTGCTCCAGAGGCATATAAGGTTTTTATGGAAAGGATGGTCGTAAAAACCTCAAAAGGGGCTTATTCGATTACATATCCGAATTTCTAGTGCACTTCTTAAGAGTCAAAAGTGATCGGACGGCAAGCAGCCTCTCCCCCCAAGGCCCTTTTTCCCCTTAGGCGTCCAATCAAAATTTTGAGTTAGTTATTTTTTTTTCAAGATAGTTTAAAGATCAAGTAGCATTATGCTTTTTGGCTACCCATCAGGAGAAAAAAAACCCTGGGGATCATGAATCTTTCTTTTTTTCCATTTGGGTTGTCCCTGAATGGGTGGAAGGAGGTCATAAAAAAGGATTGAGAAGGAACTGAATAAATATATATATATATATAGATATATATATATATATATATATATATATATATATATATATATATATATACATCATCAATATTGAATCTATCGGAAGACCTAACATCTTATTTAAGCATTGTTTCTTAAAATTGTGCAAACTAAAGCAATACAAAGGACTAGAATTGAAAATTCTTCCATCCTCTCTTTAAAATTCAGGTATAAGACTCAACCATAAAAAGGAATTAGACTTATTTATCTCATCTAAATCGGGCAGCATAGAAAAAACTTAGCCAACCATTCAAATCCTCCTTACCATTTCTTCTTGGAGACTGGCCCCTTCTACAGACCACAAATTTCTTTGTCTTTGCAACCAACCACCATTTACCAACCATTGAAATCCAACCAACCATTGCTTAACCTAAACTTAACCAAAACTCAACCAACCATTCAAATCCTCTTTGCCAATTCGTCTCGGAGTACTGGCCCCTTCTAAAGACCCAAATTTCCTTGTCTTTGCAGCCGAAGCTTTTAATTCATCAAATAGCGTATCACTATTTTTCCGCCTTAAAGCGGGACTTGATCTAAAGGAAGTTATGGATGGTGACGGTGAGGACATCTGAGTTTCTAATGTCAGGGCATTGTAGGTCATTTCACCACTAACATCAGTTGGATTTAGGGAGAAAGCTGGACCAGAAAATCGAGTTGGACGAGGTGCTTCATCAACTTTTCTATAAAAAAAATGGCAATTAGAAAAAAACGCCATGCCACACATGATTTTAACCTTTTGGTATTAATTATGCAAAAGAATATTAAGATGAAATTCCAAATACAAACTATTCTAATATATGATTAGCGAAGCCTCATTAATGCTGAGGTCCTTGGATCAGCACTTTTATAGTTTAGCCGCTGAACTAGGTATGATGATAGTTGTTGATTTACATCATGGAACCGGGCCTTCCTCTTTAACGAAACACCTGGGTCCAGTCCATCTGCATGGAATGCGTTACC
The DNA here is from genome assembly GCF_032884065.1 of Artemia franciscana. Taxonomy (NCBI): domain Eukaryota; kingdom Metazoa; phylum Arthropoda; class Branchiopoda; order Anostraca; family Artemiidae; genus Artemia; species Artemia franciscana. The sequence goes on along the minus strand of NC_088876.1, from coordinate 33,688,526 downwards.
AGTGTTACCAGTTACCAGCGTTACCAGTGACTATCAGAGCGACAAAACGCAAACCTCGGCTTAGAAAAAATGTAAATATTATTTTTTATTTTTTGGGTTTTTAATTTTTTATATTTGATTATTTTTTGGGAGCATGATTGTTGGATTTTATAACGAATGGTAGGGGAAGAAGGTTGGCTACGGGAGGTAAGGCTGGTTGGGACGCAGGGTGGGGAAGGTGACTATTGATGAGTGATTGAGATTTGATCTGTAATTAATATTTTGGTAAGATTTATCCCATTATTTCATTTACCTAACTATTTGATTTATTACTCAGGCAGATATGTGGACTTTCGTGCGACTGAAAACCTTCATTGGTTTTTCTCCAGCGTGAAAGTGGTATTTTTATTTTTCGTCATTGTTAAAAATTGGCCCCACAGTAGCTGGGATTGAACCCCAGGCCTCGTGCTGCCAAACAACGATCAATTCACAGTGCCACCACTGTCACAGGAAGATTATAACGCACTGGTTTAATCTGTGGTTTTTAGATCTTAAGTACTAGAGACTATCACCACAGTACTGTGGTCATTTTCAAGGATTAACTGTAAAATGCAGAAGACAATTCAAAATAAATTGTTAATTACTACTTTTTCCATTTGTATTTCTTATGTTTCTACAAGCTACTTGACTGGTAGCTGTTAAAAGCTATTCATAATTTTTTATTTGCATATTTTTTAAGCAAGTTTAGGTAATTCCCAAGAAAAATTCGAAGGAGTATTATAATTCTGGCTCAGTGTGTAGACAAATATGAAACTAATAAATTAAATGTAAGCATTCCAGTGGAATAGCAAGGGTAAGGGGCATAAGAAAAACAGCCCTGGGCAACATACAAAAAGGGAAGGCGGCAAGCATCACGCTATTTAGATGAGTGACGGTTGGATTTGGCAGCAGCAACAGTCAGGCAAGTTAGTGTCGACAGGCTCCCTGTTATAACGCAATAATAATGAGATCAGATCAGTAGATAGACCGATTAGATCTCAGAAGTCAGACCGATATAACGTGAACACGGTGCGCACGCAATCACCTTTACTACGTTACACTTTGGCGATACTGACGACTTGCAACCTTTGTTGACAGTCCCTGCTTGTCAAATTCAAATGCTTCGGATGTGAATGCCTTATTAACGTTACTGAAACAAGATATTGATTTCAACAATATCTGGAAATGGCTTGAAAGTATAGATTCAAAAATAAAATGACTTTTGATGCGGAGAGGCCCTGAATTTGTTTTACAGATTTCTCTGAAGGTTCGATAGCAGCACGCAAGATTCAGGCAGACATGGACTCTACAACATTAAAGGTATTATCGACAACACAGAGAAGGCTGACTAGAGATTCTTTTTGCTGTATTGCCAAATGGTGACTTAAATGCTCTGAGCGTTTTGTGAACTTGTGCAAAAATGGTGATTTTTGTGCACTTGGATGGTAAATCCTCTTCCGACAGCTTCATCGTTCTACTTCTGTTGTCTTTCCCGAAAAAGATCGATTCCTCTAAGCACCGAAACTGAAATCCACCGATGGATTTAATGCCTGGTGGAAATAGGATCCCAGCGGTGCCGAACACAAAATAGCTCAAAATCAATTTTTTTGCAAATGGAAGAATATAGAAAAGACTTCGGAATGGACAAAAAATTGATTAAAAAAAGAAAGAATTATCGCTTAAATAAACTACAAACTGGCATTAATTTCTGATAAGAATCCTTAATATTATACAGAGTCTGGCAAAACGATATTTCGCGTTGCGTGGTAACAAGGAAGATGACATCAGTACTAGTTTCACCCGGTCTCCCAGGCGAAAGTGTCTCCGTATTAATCCAGACAAGAAGAAGAATAAGAAGGGTTTAGAAACTGCACTCTTCAAAAGAGTGCAGACGGTCTGGTTTTATAATTTACTGCTGATGACGAATTTACTGCTAGTATATGTTCGAAATATCTAGTTAAAAATTTTATGTCTGTTCACTGTCGATCAAAATGTTCCATTCCTATTTTGAACTGTTATACTTTCGTCATGGAAAGGCAGTGTGGTCTTCGAAGTTATCTTTGTATTAGCTCATTTAACCTATTTTCTAACAGTGAACTTACATTTCACTGAAATACTAAGATGCACTGCTTTGTTGCTTTAGTTTTCATATAACTGTGTGTCAATGTTTAGCTTTGCTAGGAGTAAAGCAAGATCCTTTTTTGCTTGAATAGGCAGGTGATTGGGTAGGCCGAGGCTCGCCAATTCATTTATGATTTTTGCTTTCTGTGGCTGTTGTAGGTACATGGACACAACTGCATTAGAGTTTAGTGTGAAGAGACATATATAAGGTGTTAGCTTGTTACATTGTTCATCCAGCTTGTCGTTAATTATGGGTATTATGGGGTATTATTATGGTATTATTATGGGTAATTATTGTAATTCCTGGTAATGCTTCTGATTCATTTCTGCTTGAGAGGGGTGGCCATGCAAACCTCTTCTCATTGGATGTGGGGGCTAGTTGACCTCAGCCAGTAGGTACATGGACAGAACTGCATTTGAGTTTAGTGTGAAGAGACATATATAAGGTGTTAGCTTGTTTGGTTGTTCATCCAGCTTGTTATTAACTATGGTATTACGGGGTATTATTATGGGTAATTCGGGTAATTCCTGGTAATGCTTCTGATTCATTCCTGCTTAAGAGAGGTGGCCAGGCAAACCTCTTCTTATTGGATGCGGGGGGCTAGTCGATTCAGCCTTGGCGATTTTCCCCGATAGGAATGTGAGCTGAGGTGTTTTGAGAAATGAGTCTTGTGGAGGGGTGCCTGTTGATTTGGGTGGGTTAGGGTTAGGTGTTCTGTGAGTGAAAATGATGGATGGTTTCATAAAGGATTTAGTTTGGTGATATTAGGCTGCATTTACTTCCAAAGCTCTAAATGGGTAAGGTTTGGCTTTCTTTGTTGCAATTTGGAGCGTTAGTGCTCGTTTTTTATTTGCAGGGCATAGTGTTTTATTGGAAGAATTATAGGCTGATCATTTTTGCAATTTACCATTCCTTTGGGATGGAAACTCTTACATTTACTGAAAGTTTGTAAGATTTCACTGCATTTGTTTGTTGCGTTTCATAGTTATAGGCATTTTTGGCGCTGGATTGGTTTTGCCTTGTAAGGTTTCATTTGTCCCAAGAAGAACATCTGGCCTGGAAAATTGTTATTTTTCTCAAAGAGTGAATAAGAAAGGCATGCTAGACTTTTGACCACTAGCATTTGGTTTTCCCAGTTGGGTGACATCTCCAACTGGGATTGGGCTACCAGTTCTATCAGAGAGCCCCTCCTTTAGCTCCTCAATATGTTGTTCTGGGGGAGGGGGATGCTGTACACAAATATTGGTTTGGGGTCCATAGAGCAGACTTTATTAGGATGTTAAGAAGGGTTTTCAAGTTAAGTAGTATTTCTGCTGATTTAAAGTCATGGTGAGCTGTTAGCATAGATCCATCACGGTTAATGTTTTAAAAAAATATTGATTTTAACAATTTAAAAATTGCAACCCTTATTAGAGTTATCTTCTTTATATCAAAGAAGATATAGAGATAAATTATTAAGTATATTCCAATGTTTTGTGAAGGAGGAGTTGAAACAAGAGAAGGGGAATTAATTTAACTGGGGAGATTTTTTTTCTTTTTTTGGGAGCTCCTAGAAAGGACCCCTTTATAAGTCATTTTCATTTTCATCATGGATGGTGACAAAAGCCACCACCTGCACCATTGCGTTATCTATTGAGCTTGACCCATCATGGGAGCTTAGAAATAGTGAGCTTGACCAGCCAAAATGAGGCCTATGTGGAGCATTTTTCTGTAGTATTTAGCATAGGGTCCGGGGGACTTTTATGGGGGAAGGGGGAGGGGTTGATCCACGAATTGCCTAATGGAATAAGCATTAATATTAACAAGAGGAAATTATAGACCATACCGTTTGTACTCTTTTGAAGGGAGGATTTCACCATCCACAAAAAAACACCACAATGTGGTCCAGAAGAAAGTTTGTTGGTAGGGTTAACAGCTGGTAAATAGAGATAAATATTCACAAGAAAGGCAAGCAAAATTCTTATGAATTTCTTCATAATACTAATGATACATCATGTTTCCAAACCCTTCTTCTTCTTCTTCTTGTCTGGATTAATAAGGAGACACTTTCGCCTGGGAGACCACGGCATCAAATAGGGAGGAAAAACACTCATGGACTTGGATTATACTGATGATTTAAGCATATTAGATGAAAGTGTGAGCAAAGTTTGGAAAAATAGGAAGAAAAGGCTGTACACCAAGATTAGAATATTAGAAGCTACAGTAATGACAGTGGTCAAATATGGCTCTGAAGCATGGGCATTCCGAAAAGCGGATGAAGATTTGCTAGCTGTTTTCTGGAGAAATTGCCTCCAGACTGTTCTGGGTGCTCAGCTGACTGACTGTATTTCAAACAGTAGGCTGTGCGAAAAATGCGGTTCAATCCCTCTTTCTACGGCTATAGAGGAAGAAAGGTTGAGGTGGCCAAGGCACGTTGTGCGGAGGAAGGATGACAGATTGCCGAAGATTGTCCTTTTCATTAAACTGTCTAAGCAGATCGTCCTCGTCTGGGGTGGGAGGCGTCATAAAGAAAGATTCAAAGGAAATGTAAACTTCCTGAGAAGGTGTAAAGAGGGGGACTATAAATAGATTGGGATGGATGAGGAGCGTGTGTAGCTGTGTTGGCCTCTAGTGGCTTCCTGCAGACAGCAAGTCCCTCTGACAAGTCCCTCCCCTGGAAACATCCCTCCCCATGGAAAGTTCCCCCATGAAAAAAACAGCAGAAAATTCGTCTTCCCACTTAAAATGTATGCATCCTTCCCAACAACAAATACTATGCGTAAGCAATGGGAAATTTTGTAAATTAAAGACCTTTCCCCTGGGGCTGCGGGGGGGGGGGGGGGTTATGCTACATCCGAAGGCATAGTCACTGGGCCTTTTAACTATGATGAACAAAATCACTATCTCAGAATTTCAATCGGACGATTTTTGGGGAAAGGGGGAAGGGGCCCAGTTACCCTCCAATTTTTTCGGCTGCTCAAAAAGGGCACTTAGACACTCTCACGATATTCTAGGATCACTTGATCGATACGATCACCCCCCGGAAAAAAAAAACAAATAAACTTGCATCCGTGATCTTTCTTCTGGCAAAAACAAATACATAGTTCCACATTTTTGCAGACAGAAGCTTGAAACCTCTACAGTAAGGTTCTTTGATACCCTGAATCTGATGGTGTGATTTTCATTAAGATTCCATGACTTTTGGGGGTGTTTCTCCTTTTTTCAAAAATAAGGCAAATTTTTGCAGGCTGCAAATGTGATGAGTAAACTTAATGAAACTGATATATTTGAAATAAGCATAAAAATCTGATTCTTTTAATTTGTCTATTGGTATCAAAACACCGTCTTTAAGAGTTTTGGTTACTATTGTTCCGGGTTGTTCCTTACTAGGAGTTCGTTACCAAGAAATATTTGATTTTCAAAACTAAGTATCATGGACACCTACAGTAAACTGCAGTTAATCAATAGTTCCATGATTGATTTCAACTTAGGTCATTTGACTTACCCGTTGAAGAGAAGGAAACGACTGAGGATTGAAACACCTCATGAACAACACTTTTTGAACATTTTTTAATGATTCTTGTAAATCTGTTCATTTCATTCAGTACCATTTCAATCAGTGTCATTTTTGTAAATCGGCACCGACAACAAAAAAAAACTTCCAAGCTTGACTTGCTGCCTTTTTCTTTGCAAAAACCTACGGGAGTCTTGTCCTAAAGGGAAATTATCTATGGAATAAAAGGACTGAAATTTACCTGTTCAAAAATCTAAGGCTTGCAATCTGAGGCTTTTCTCTGATAGCAACTTCCGGTTTTAGGGTAATACCTCTTCTAAGTTCTTGTGGGGATCCTGTATAAGACATTAACAGCTTCTCTAGATCAGGAATGTCAAAGAGCTGAACTGCACCTAATATTTCACCCATCATTTCTTCACGGACATCCAATCGGCCAGAATACATGAATCTAAATATAAAGAAACGACGATAATCCACAATAATTGTAAAAACGGAGATTTCCCAATGGAAAGGTGGCGGTTTTTACAAAGAAAGAAGAAAAAACTAAGGCAGATTCAAAAAACCTCTTGGAAGTATTTTGAATCTTAAAGTGTTTTGAGGAACAAAAAAATGCGGGAAAAATAGAAATATTTTGAAATCGAAACACCAGCTGAATCTTTGCCCAGGTCATCTTCGGCCTCAAGAATACAAAAGCAAATTAAAAAAAAAATATCGGAAAAAAGTTGAAAAAATATTTTTGAAAAGCTAAAAAGTAAAGAAAAAGAAAGTTCGAAAAAAAAGAAAGACCTAAAAAAAGGCTAAGTATAAAACTAAAGACCATAATAAACAGTGACGAATAAAAACAGGAATACAAAATGCAGAAATGCAGAAAATACAGAATTTGTTTCTAATTTAAAATACGGAAAAAAAATGTTCCGAACCATTATCTACGGGTAAAATATGTCTACAACTATCCTTACAGATTATTATTGGCTAGAGATCTCCTCACGGTTCCAGAAGTTCGAAAAGTGATTCTATACGATTAAGTAACTGTACGGTCCCGTTACTCTATACCTATCTACCTTAGTTCTACTCTACGAAGGATGGTGTCTTTGATCACTTCCACCAATTTAATAATCCAAAAATCAGCAGACTCGATAAGGGTAAAAAAATGCACATTTTAAAATTAGAAAAAATGTTCTGACCCTTTAGGCTAAAGATATCCTTACAGCTCAAGAAGGTAGAAAAGAGATTCTGTATGGTAAACTTCTTCAGATGTCGTAAAGTAATATATCCTTTATTACAAAGATATTATAAACGTAAAATTATAAAAGATATTATAAAACCTAACCTCTAACCTCTACCTCTACCTCTAATCATAAAACCTAACCTCTAATCAGAAAAGCTTACTTTGACTCTAAAATTCAAAAGGCTATTTTTAGCCTTTATACTTTTAAGCACTCCTACTGACCAATTTTCTGGGAGATTTGTCCAGCTCTGTCCATGAAAAGGCCCTCCCAAAGGACCAGATAAATAATAGCGCTAAATAAATAGATAAATGAATAAGCGCAATAGCGCTGCCTAAGTAAAGAGCGATGTGGGTACAATGTATTATTTATTTATTTATGTTTTTTTTTTTTGTTTTTTTACCCGGGCACTTGGTATCGAAGGAGTTGTCGTAGATCTTTTGAATAGTCAGAAGAGATTGGAGGGCAACTAACCCCCTCCCGCGCCCACCATTTCACCAAACACATTTAATCAAAATTTTGAATAGCCATTTGTTCAACACAGTTGAAAGATCCGGAAATCATCTCTTTGAGGATGACAACCTTCCCCTTCCCAACGGCCTCAGGGCAGGGGTTTCAAGTTATGCCCTGGGGGTATTTAAGGTTTATATAGAAAGGGCGATCGTATAAACGTCGGAAGGGGTTCATTAGATCAGTAATCAAAAGTTGTAGTGCCCTCTTTAAGATTCAGTGTGACCAGAGGGTAGAAACCACCCCCAAACCGCTAGTTTTCCCAAAATGCAATTGATACCAATTTTGAGATGGTCGTTTGTTGTCGCAGAAACTTCTAACAGGGTTTATTTGAAATTAAGTGGGTAGTACCCCTTTTACTAGTCGCAATTGAGTAGAAAGCAACCAACCCCCCACTTACGCCCATGATTTCCTCAAATACATCCAATAAAAATTTTGGGATAGCCTTTTTGTTCAACGTAGTTTAAAAAAATCCAGAAATTAGTCTTTGAGGATAACGACCCACCAGAGCCCACAGGGCAGGGGTTGTAAGTTATGCCCTGGGGGCATATAAAGTTTGTATGGAAAGGAGGGTCGTAGAGACTTCGGAATGCACTCATTGGATTTGAAATCAGATGTTCAAGCGCCCTTTTAAGATTCAGACTGAAGAGAGGGTGGATACCCCTCATCTCGTATTTTCCCAAAACATGTCTGATAGAAATTTTGAGATTGCCATTTGTTATCGCAGAAACTCTAAAAAGTAAATATGCTTACTGAAAACAAAATACGCTTGAAATGTTTTCACCCTTCTTTTTCTCATAAATGAAAAATTATCAAAACCTTAACGAAGAAATGTCAGTATATGTCAATTAACTGACAGTCTATGGCCATTTGTTTGTTCTTTTTTTATAGTAAAGCGCAAATTGTCTTCTGGTCTTGAGAAGATATAGGGGTTATCACCCCTACTCATGTTAATTTTGCTCGTTTTGAGTTTTACTCGGCTATTTATTGTAATTTGGGTTCGTTTTGAGTTTCATTTATTTATAGATAGTGATTTGTGGTAGGTTTACTCTTGGAAAATTATTTGACATTATTTTTGCTCATTCTTGGTTTAATGGAGCTCTTTACTTTACTATGAAAAACTTTTCTGGTAGAAAAAGTTTTTTAAATTATAAAATCAATAAAAGATGAACAAGGCAGCTCTCGCCTTGAAGACCTTGTAGATACGGTTCTACAGAAAGACAGACTATATCTCATGTTTTTTAACGCTTTACGAGAGCAGAGAATTATGTTTTTAACATTTAAACCGGAATGGTTCTTTTGTAATCAATTAGAGTCCATATAATTATAAAAAGGTAAAAGATACGGCACTATACCCTTAAAAGTCCGAACCAGTGGTGCTGATAGCTGTCTAAAAGGCTCATCAGCCAGAAAGTGCAATGGGGGGGGGGGGGGTAGCCATCATCTTCTTTCGCAAACCCTTCGTGCTTACCTTCCCCATATTTCTCCAGGTACCCATTTAAAGCCAGGTCGCCAGTCACGCCACTGACCCAGTCCCAAACCAAATAACTGACCACACCAGGAGTCAAACCCTCACCTTCGCTTAAATTCTACACATAATACAGGAACTTATGTTGGGTAATCATTGAACAAGATATGTCGAAATATTTTTGCCCGAATCACAGAGAATTATGTCTTTCCTACTTCCAATAAAGCAAACATCTCTACAAAAACAACTAGAGGATATAGACAGGCCAGGATTTACACATAGGTCAGTAGGCTCAGGGCACATAATTTTGAGGGACGCAAAAAATACTGATTGATTTCTTTGTCTTAACAAACACTGGACTGATGTGATTTATAGTCAAAGTGCTGGGTGCACTTTGCTGCTGCACTCAAGAAAAGTGATTTTTACTCAAAGAAACTCAAAGAAAAGTGATTTTCTGAAGTTTTGGGATTAAAAATTCGAAGGAATCCCCTAATTTTCGAGGATTTCCCCAAAAACCTTGTAAAAACGGAGCAGCAAAAGCGCTTGGGCCTAGGGGTGCCATAGATTTAAATCCTGCCCTGGATATAGACCAGCAGAAGAAATATTTCCAACTTTCAAGCATATGCATGGAAAATTGAGAATTTTGAAATATTCTCACTTTTCCATGCATATAATATAAATATAAGTTTTAAATATAAATATAACAAAAGGCACATTTCAAATATGAGTTCTTCAAGTTATACACGGTACACATTTTGTTTTCTACCAAAAATCAAATGGTAGAAACATTTGGTAGAAAACAATCTAAAAAAAATTGTTTTCTACCAAAAGTGCTGGGTGCACTTTGCTGTATTGCCTACTCAAAGAAAAGTGATTTTCTAAAAGTTTGGGGATTCAAAATTCGAAGGAATCCCCTAATCTTTGGGAATTTCCCCAAAAAAACTTGTAAAAACGGAGCAGCAAAAATACTCAGGCCTAGGGGTACCAAAGATTTAAATCATGCCCTGGATATAGACCAGCAGAAGAAATCTTTCTAACTTTCAAGCATATGCATGGAAAAGTAAGAATTTTGAAATATAACAGAAAAATATAAATATAAGTTTTAAATATAAATGTAACAAAAGGCACATTTCCAATATGAGTTCTTCAAGTTATATACGGTACACATTTTGTTTTCTACCAAAAATCAAATGGTAGAAAACAATCTAGGGTTTTTTGTTACAACATGACAATTTGTCCACTTGGTAAAGAGAAAGATAATTCTCTGGTAAAATAGAAAATATGATGGAAAACTGAAATATATCAAACGCTTGGCAGTTGAATTTCCTTCTCTGCAATGGTGCGTCTATAAGTATTCCAAGTATCCCTCTTAATTTTAAAGTTCTGTTCTCTATATTTTGAAATCTTGTTTTCACATAAAACGACTACAACGGAGCTTAATTCCTGCCTAACTCAAAGTTTCAGAATACCAGATACATAGAATTCAAATTGGATTTTGAACCAGTTTTTTTTTTGTTTTTTTTTTAAATAAAAGCTTTTTGTAGAATTTGGACATTTCTAGGACATGTATATTTTGTATTTTCTTTAATGAAGACACAAAAAAATTACTAAAGTAACTCTGATAAATCAATCAAAAATTTTATGCTTGACATTGTTGGCATTGAATATGGTAAATAGTTTCCTTATTTTGCAGGGTATAGCCTATAGAACATATTATTTATGACACCAATCAACATCCAGTTAAATTATTCGTGTTTATTGTCTTTATTTATTTACAGTACAGTTTTTTGTTTTTGTTTTTTATTGCTATCAGAAGTAATGTCTTTATTTTTAAATTTGAAATGTGAGAGGTTTATGGGACCAGAGCTATTCCAGGAGTAGGTGATGCCTAGGGAAAAATTATGTACAGCACCCCCCTCCCAAATCAAATATAAGCAAAAAAAGCCTAATCAAAGTGAGAACTTAGACCAAAGTGGGCAATCCCCCAGCAATGGAACCCCTATTCAAGCTACAGCCCCTGGGACAGCAGTCCCCCTTTGAACAGATTTGTATATGAAAATAAACATTTACATTTTATCTCTGCATCTTTCAATCATTTTAGTGATGAGAAAAGCGTATAATTCAAATCTATTTTTGTTTAAAATAAATAAAACAATGTGGCCTCAGCACAACAGAGGATGGTCAAACAACCATTGGGTATAATCTTAATCTAAAGAAATGTAGATAATTCACTTCTTAAAGGATCTCAAACTTAGAGAGGAGCAGAATTATAGTATTCTAGTAAATATTGCTTTAAACCCCACCTGGGAGCAACAAAAGAAATGGCAATCTTATAAACACTGGTTGTTCATAATGTATTTTAATTTGTTATTGAAGTGTTTTATCAATGTCAATATACTCTAATTGCATGTAACCAATGTATATTAAACTTACTGTATTATAGCCATACTTGCATTGGACTGAAATTCTGGTGGCAACATAATTGCATTTCTCTTTGGATTTTTCTCCAGATATTCACCAAAAAAACCAGAAGCAGCAGCAAGGATCACTTTATGTGCCTAAAAAAAACGATTCATCATTAGGTATAAGTGATGTGAGGGGGCTGAATCTGGCAATCTTCAAAAACGTATATTTTAAGATACAAGCACCTGGTCTTTACTGTGTTTTCAAGATCTTTCACCAAATCCTCATCGAATGGGATTCTATTAGGGGAGGTTAATTACAAATGCTAAAAAAAGCTCCCATGCAACTGAACCTGAGTCCAACTCAACAACCCATTAACTCAACCCCTGTGCAACTAGATCCTCTTTTAACTCAGCCCTTAATTAGTTTTAAGAACCATTCAAGTAAACCCCCCCCCCCTTAACTCAGCCTTTATTCAACTCAACTCCTGTGCAATTCAACCCTCATTCAATTCAACCCAGGTTAACTCAACCTTACTGCAAATCAACCCCTTTTGAAATGAACCCCCGCGCAATTTAACCCTCATTTAACCCAGCCCTATTTTACTCAACCCCCATTCAGCTCACCACTACTTACATCAACAATATATATCAAAATATAATTCAGCTGCTTTTGCTGGAAATGATAAAAAGTCGACTGAAGGGAAATGATCTTTATTCATAGGTTAATCATTTGTTTAAGTTTTTTTTTATTCATTTGTTCTTATTTCAGTATTTTTTTATTCTCTGGTTAAGTTCTTTTTTTATTCATTTGTTCTTATTTCAGTTTTTATTAATTTGTTAAGTTTTTTTATACTGCTTTAATGCAAAACTATTGTCCCTCATCCCTCTATAAAAAAAAAAGAAAAAAATTACTTTAGCATTAGACATTTCAAATTATCAAGGGTTTTCATAGCCCAGGCCCAAAATTTCATAGGTGCAGCAATAGCTGTGACCTAGTACAGATAAAACCATTCAGATCCACTCCCGAAATCTTAGCTGCTACCTTACAAATTACATCCCAGCCCCCCTACCCCCTATACTTTGATTATTCTGTTGGTTTTCATTATTTATAGAGCTTACTTATCATTAGCAGTTGGTTCATAGCCCCAAATAATACCAGTTAAAAAAAAAACAAAATATATCAACAACATTCAGCTTTGATAACTAAAAGGGCAACATACGTCATTTTTGTAACCAGAGAAACCTAAAAAAAGGCTGACTTCACCTAAGTCTTGAACACTGTAAAATTATTAGAACATCAGATCCCAGCTTAAGCCTAGGACATTGTAACATAAGTTGCAAACTACAAGCAAAGCAAGAAATATTTTGAGCTTATAATCAGCAATAGTTCAAACTTATTTGTAGACCAATTTTAATGAGTGTGAGTCACACAGGGGTTGAATTAAATGGTTTCAATTTGCATGGGGTTTGAGTTAAGTGAGCGCAAAATTAGAGAGGGGTTGATTTTAATAAGGTTAAGATTAACAGGGGGTAAGTTAAATGGGGTTTGAGTTGAATAAAGTTTCAGCTTTCTACTGCTATGACTAATTTCTATTGCTATGATTGAAACATCAGATTCTTCCCCTAGCTCCTTTACTAAATTAAATTAAAAAAAAACTAGTTTTTTTAACTGAAAGTAAGGAGTGACATTAAAACTTAAAACGCACAGAAATTACTTTGTGTATGAAAGGGGCTGTTCCCTTCTCAGAGCCCGACTCTTTGTGCTGAAGTTTGACTCTTTCTCTCAATTCTACTTTATTAAACAGTAAAAAACTTTAGGGTAAATAGTGGGGCGTTGAGAAGGGAACAGACCCTTTCATACACGGAGTAATTTCTGTTCGTTTTAAGTTTTAATGTCACTCCTTAATTTCAGTTAAAAAAAACTAGTTTTCTTTTTTTTATTTAATTTCTGAACGTTTTTAAATTAATGCATGTTTGATTTTGGCTCTCTGCACATAATTTATTAAAATAAAATTTGCATATCAATTCTTTTTTTTTTGGCTAAATAGGTTTTTCTTTGTTTTGATCTGACGATCTTGAGAAATAAGGGGTGGGGAAGGAGGCCTAGTTGTCCTCCAATTTTTTGGCTACTGAAAAGGCCAATTAGAACTTTTAATTTTTGACAAATGTTTTTATTAGTAAAAAATACAAATAACTTACAAATTAGCTTACATAACAAACTTCTATATTCTTATATTTTTATTATGTATATGAGGGCTTTGTCCCCTCGTTAATACCTCGCTATTTACACTGAAGCTTAACTTTTGTCCCAATTCTTTAAGAATTACCCCTCAATCAGAAAGGTTGTAGAATAAATAGTTGAAATTACTAAAAATACTTTGGCATAAAGAGCAAGGTATTTAGGAGGAGAAAAACCCCTCATATGCGCAATAATCTTTGTTCGTTTTAAGTTTTAATGCTACTCCTTACTTTCAATTCAAAAAAACTTTTTCATGTTTATTTTTTCATTGTTTTTTGTTAAAGTAATGCTAGAAAATCCTGCGCCTTTTTCATTGAATTTCTCTGTCCTCATGACATATTTCTCCAAGGAAAGATCCTCCCACATAGCCCCTCCCCAACCAATAAATCCCGCTGAAAACGTCTGCACACTTCCCAATAACCATTACTGTATGTAAACAATGGTCAAAGTTTGTAACTTGCAGCCCCTCCCCCAGGAACTGTGGGGGAGTAAGTCATCCCCAAAGACATAGTTATTATGGTCTACAACTATGCAGAACAAAATGGCTATCTCAAAATTTTGATCCGTTGACTTTGGGAAATAAATGAGCATGGGAGGGGGCCTAGGTGCCCTCTAATTTTTTTGGTCACTTAAAAAGGGCACTAGAACTTTGCAATTCTGTTAGAATGAGCCATCTTGCGACATTCTAGGACCACTTGGTCAATATGATGACCCCTGGGAAAAAAAACAAACAAATAAACACCCACTCATGATCTGTCTTCTGCCAAAAAATATGAAATTCCACATCTTTGTCAATAGGAGCTTGAGATTTTTGCTATAGGGTTCTCTGATACACTGAATGCGATGGTGTGATTTTCGTTTAGATTCTATGACTTTTAGGGGGTGTTTCCCCCTATTTTCCAAAATAAGGCAAATTTTCTCAGGCTTGTAACTTTTGATGACAAAGACTATATTTGACAAAACTTATATATTTAAAATAAGCATTAAAATCCGATTCTTTTGATGTATCTTTTAGCATCAAAATTCCGTTTTTTAGAGTTTTGTTTATTAATGAGCAGGGTTGCTCCTTACTACAATTCCTTACCACAAACTGTTTGATACCTTTTAGCATAGAGATATGCAAATTGTTACTTTTTTGAAATGAAGTTATGCAGTATTTTTAATCTTAATTAGCAGATGTAAAACTCTTCACATCATAGCAGAAAACATTTATGCAAGGTGACTAAAATCTTTGGAAATAGATCTTCAGCTCAAAAATGGATTTAGAAAGATTTTACCAAATATCTCAACTTTTTTTACTCCCTGAAACATTTGAAAAATTCTCTGAAAATCAGTCTTAACACAGAGTTGAGCAAAATTAAATTCTTTTCAGAATCCAGCTCAAATACTAAACACCTCTTGCAAAGACCTTCAATTCAACAGATGCAGACTGTACACCAAACCTGAATCTTTTTCAAAGTTAGAAAATTTGATAAAAAATCTGGTTGCAGATTTACATATAAATTTTCTATCCTCCTAGTACACAAATGTGTCAAGAAAATAAATCCTAGTAGGTGGAAGAGGTGAATGTGTGCAATTAAAAAGAAATTACAGGTCTTACTGTAAATCCCTTCCTGAACATTTTGTAGACCAAGCTCTACAGCCTCCTAAGTTACCAGATAGCACCAAACTACAATCTTATTAAGCATATTTACATTCTTTCTGTTTGAAAGAACATTCCTGAGCTGTACTTAAGGTAATAAATTGGCTCCTGATGCTTTTATCCATTTAGTTATTTTACTAAATAATGTCCTCCAAAATTAGCAGCTTACCACTGTTTTACAGGTAGCAAAACTAGAAGTGTTTTTTTCTGAGAAACAGCTGGTCTTAATTTGCCCCAAGAAGCTTTGTGCTTTCTGTTTCTTCTTCTTACTTACTTAAAGTTGTTCAGCACCATCTGACAGTTGCCCAGCCTGTTTGATGCCCTCTGTTTGCTTGATGGGTTTGTAGTTGGTTGATCTTTAAGTTATGTTGACCACTCAGCAAATGCATTGAATTTGTTGTTGTGTTTCTCCCAGGACTTGTCAACTCTGTTTTTGAAGATATTGATACTTTTCAACTTCAGTTAGATGTTAAATGGGGTTTTCAATCAAGATCATTCAGCCCTTTTCCTATTGTCTCTTTATATTTAATGCATTGGACCATTGTTAGTGGTTGCTTGTTGTTTTGCTTGAGATGACCTGGCTTTGATTATATGTCTTACAGTAGCTCTTTTGATTCCAGGAACTAGATGATAAGGGTATTTGTTTTGAATTCAGTACTCTTTGCACAGGCCAGCCCAGCCATGCTATTGACTGATGATGGAATTTTGTGGTGTTTCAAGCACTTTAATAATTTACCATGAATAATAGTTCACTTTTCTTAAAAACATTTCTTGGGGTTCATATTTCTTCTTCTTCTCAATGAAACTTTAAGGAATGAATTTAGAGATCAAAGTGGGGCCTTGGAGGCATTTTCAAGCTCCTAAATCCATTATTCCCTACTTTTAAGGCTCTAAGAAAAACCCCTAAAATGTCTTTCAAGGTAGACTGATGTGGTATTATAACACACATTCTAATCTTTCTCAACTTTTGACTTCTATTTAAGTTTGCCTGGGCAGAATTATTAGCAAAGATGCTGGATGCACTGGGGTTGTGAGGAGCAAAATAGGCTTATAAAATTCCAATGTATTTCTACTGTTGAAAAAATTGTCCTTTGTCAGCAGTAGTCAACTCTCTATGTAGACAGCCTGAAGCTTCTTGGACCAGCCTTGTCCTTTGAAGATTATGCCCTTGTATAAAATAATCTTTGACTGCTTGGTCAATGGGCTGAGGCTTGGCTTCTTGAATTGAATGTTGTGAAGTGCCAATTCACTTGGGCAAATTGAATCCTTGTTGCTCTTATTTTTTCTAGGGCCACCCACTCTCCTCTGTAAATAATGGGCAAGATCTTGGTGTCACTATTGACAATGAACTAAAATTGAGCACTCATGCTAAGAGGTCTGCTGCTAGTGGGATTGAATAAGCATACTCTTTCCACACATTCCCTAAAGCCATCAGTCTTCTATATAAGAGACTTGTGTGTCCTACACTTGAAGTTAAAATGTATCTTGCCTCCCTATGTTTTAAAAAAGACACAAAAATTCTTGAAGATGTGCTGATATCTGGCATGTGGGAGCTTTCCTACCCTACAAGACTACCAAAGCTAAATCTCTCTACACTTGTTTACAGGAGAAATAGAGGGGATGTCATTTTAACCTATAATTTAACAAGGGCTAATACTCTCCCAGCATTATTCCCTAGTGTTGGTCCCAACTTAAGAACTATAAGTCATATTTGAAACTGGTCAATCAGTCTATCATATCTATAGTCCCTACTCAATTTTTTTCATGTAACTGCACCTGGTCACTAAAAACTTAGAAAACAACTCAAGTTGTCATTCTGGAGTTCTACAAGGAGAAATCCTTAGATTGTTTGTAGTTGCAATATAAGGTAATTGGCTATCAATGACAAAATCAATTACAATAGCTTTATTGAACATGGAATAAGATTAGAATATTGGAAGTCATTGTCATGACTGTGGGTGGTTAGGTAATAAGGCATGGATACACCAATGGTTAGGAAATGGTTTATGGAATTAAGATGATAGATTGCCAAACAATTGAGCATTTTGGTCATCTACCTGAGGCTAAACAAAAAAAGATAATCCTTCAATACAATGGGATGAGGTTAGGGAAATTATTTCTTTACAGATTATTGAGATAGGTGAGAAATAGGATAACCTACAAATACAGAATTTTATCCCGAGTCCAAATTTATAATCTATGTCTGTCATAAATTTAGAGTAAGACCACTAGTTGGACAGCTAATCACCACTTCAGCAGTTATATAACTGCATACTCTCTATCATATCATGAAGAAATCAAATTTTTCTGCCCCAAAATTTGATTTTCTTTTTTTTAGAATGTGATTACCTTAAATCACACTTGCTAGCAATAAGGACAAGTTCTGTAAATATAGGCAATGATGATTATTCCTTGACTTGACTAGTAGACCCCATACTGTGAGTCAAGGTTTCCTCCACTAATCTTTGTCAACTATAGGTTTGAAGGCTTCAAAGTATGTCCTGGGAAGGTATTTTGAAGTGCCTACCTTCACTCCTTCTCCTTCTAGAGGGCCCTGACCTTTGATGACCTTTAAAAATATGTGTGTTATAAAAGTAAAACCTTGCAAAATAGATCTTCTACTAAATTGAAGTACAACAAAATTGTTTTCAGCTTCATAGCTTTCCTCAATCCCATTTTATAAGGTTTTAAAGATATACAAATACATTTCCTAAATTTTGAAAAAACAAACATTGATATGGCTCAAAATTCTACTCAATTAATAGGAATTGCATTTTCAAAACTAAGGCAGAGAAAAAGAAACTAGTAACTGAAAATTAAGGTAAAATGTTGCTTTGTCAAAATTTCAATAGGTATAGACCTGTCATGTAGGCAAATTTCAGGGCCCTCTAGAGGAGAACAAGTGGAGGTGGGTACTTTAAAATACCTTCCTGTGACATACTTTAGCCTGTAGACCCATCCCTGAAAGTTTCATTTTCCTAACCTAAACCCTTTTTCTGAATTAGAAAGAAGTAAATTAACTAGAATTTTACCGAAGTTTCATTTTCCTAAGCTAACCCCTATCTGAGATAGCTAGAAGTCAATCAACTAGAATTTTACCAAAAATTCAGCTAATGAAATATATTTCATTAGACTTTCATGTTTCCTTAAATTACTAGGCTATTCACGTTGTTGTAGCTAAAGTAAATTTGCAATGAAAACAAATGTTATATGTCTATATGGATTAAGGATAATTTAGGATAAACGTTGGTAAATTTTTCAGTTATCTTAGTAATATATGAATTAAAAAATTACCAGAGGTTGAAAGTTAGGATGGAACTTGGGCCTAAAAGAAATTGGAATTTCATGAGGAGTGGAGATTGAAGCCTTTAGAGGTAGGGGTAAAGGAGAAGAATGGATTGTTATGTTAGCATCAGGCAACAAGTCACTACAATGATTTAATGGTAGTACAATAGGCCCAGGACTGGAAGTGACCAGCAATCAAGGTGACTCCAATTAACCTCACCTTTATTTGGCTTCTGTCAGAGAACATGATTGTTATATCACATTCCACTTCTTGGAGAAATAACTGGGTTAGCTTGCTTAACATAAATGCACCCCAGTTATTTATCTTGATGTTAGAAGTCATTTTTGTTAGATCAGGATATAATCTATTTTGTTTAGGTTTCAACGCGACCTTAGCGCCTCTTTCATAAAAACCTTTCTATACAATAATACTTGGAAATATAAAATTTCAAAGATAGACTTAACGTATAACTTTAACATTTCTTACTAATTTTAGAAATTTGATTGAAACAATAATAAAAATTGAGATTTTTGTGTACCTCGATTAAACTTCTGTCTTATGTATTTGGTAGTATTTTAGGCCCCTTTTTATTGGGTGTTTTAAAAGAAAGCGAAACGTTAATCAACTAATGAAAGGAGAAACAAAAAGATTTTGACCGAAAAGTCTTTTTATTTGCTTTAGGTTTATTTCTTTTTCACATTGGCTACAAAACTCTAAGAAAAAGATATGTGCACAATAGCATCGGTTTATTCATAAAAATAATACCATTAAAACATTCATCAAATAAAGCTTAAGTAAAACAGGTATTTCATTTTGCTATTCCGTAGTGTCAACTATTTCACGTAAGAATGGAAAATGCTCTTTAATTGGTCAGCTAACGAAATCATTTAATCAGAAAACTCTACATTTTCATAGAGCCTAAAATCACCAATGTGATTTCTTAATGTGAAACACAGCCTATATAGTGTCTACATAGGCTAAGATGTGAAACCTTTGAAGCTTAAAAAGAAAGGCTCATTAGATTGATATTTGAAAGGGATAGTGCCATTTTTAATATTCAAAAGTGATTGTACGCCCATCATTTTTCCCAAAGAAATATAATCGACATTTTTAGAAAGCCTTTTTGTGGAATTGAAAGGTCCAGAAATCACTAATTGAGTCTTGGGCGTCATTGGCTATGGGGAAGTGGGGGCCAACTTTCCCCTCCAGACCCCAATTTTTCCCACCCTTTTCCAAGCTGAAATGTAGCTTCTTTAAAAAACTTGTCAAAACCAAGATAAGGCTGCATAATTCAGAGAAACGGGTCAGTTTTCCTTGGTGTTTCTTTGCACTTATGGTAATATAAGACTTTTATTTCTTACTAATATTTTCACATGATTTGGGCAAGTTGGGTCCACCTCTGCCACCCCTAAGTTTCTGACAAAATTACGCCCCTGCTTTGAACGTTTATTTGTTCGTCAAAGAAAGGTAGTGTGATCTTGGTAATAAGTGCATAATTTAAGGTATTGTGTCGAAAATATGTCGTATATGTGGGGAGATGTGACCAATCAAGTATACAAATACTTTTCCCCATTTGAATGTTTATTTTTTGGTATTTTTGGAAATAAATACCGAATTTAAGGCATTACGTAAAAAAAAACAATATTGTCTCAAGACCCGTAGTTTTTAAGTAAAATCTTCCAAAGGCATAGTTAATACCTTTGAGTATGTACCCCCTTAAAGCATTTGCCCCTGGCCCAATTGTACCTGGGTACCTTACAAAACATAACTTAACTGTAAGAGGTAGCTTTTTTCGTAGTCTCTTAAACTTACTTCGTGAATTGGGTTGCATGAATTAAACAAAATAAAGTAAGTTGTTCTAAAAGTAGAATTAAAAACTGACGTTCAACATCAAATATACTGAAAATTAATTGTGAATTATATGCCTTACCCCCCTCCCCCTCCCGACTCTGATTTTTATGCCAAAGGTTACCTGTGCTTTTCTGAAAGTATTTTAAAATGTAACAAATTAGCGATTCGGAGTTGGCGAATCCATTGGAATCACATACGCAGTAAGTGTATTTGCTTTATACCAAACCAACAGAATTCTTCTAGATACGAGGGACTCTTCTAATCTCATCAGACCTGCTTGCTACGCTAAAGCTCAGCTTTTTATCACTGCGCATTGATATTTAAAACTATAATTTTCTTCAATAAAGGAATAACTATCATCCCATAAAAGCTGATATAGTAAGTTCAATTTTGAAGTGAGGAAATACCAATTGGTAAATATCCTGACATCCCCTCTCACTGTTTTTTTATAAGAATGAACCTTCATGAAGGGTTTATTTGAAAAATGTGTCCCTAAAAACGCAAAATTTAATCTGCGTTTCATGCTGTATTTTTATAAATACAAGAATTTATCCTACTTTCAAGAAAGCAAAGAATTTATTTTGCGTTTATAAAAATATAATATTAGCCATCAACCGCAGGTTATCCACGGTTAGGATATGAGGACGCCATAAAGAAAGATTTCAGGGAAGCGGGAACTTTCTTGGAGGTCGTAAAGAGGGAGACTGAATATATTGGGATGGAGGAGGAGCATGCGTAGCTGTGTTGGCCTCAGGTGGCCTGGTGCTGCGGTGGGTTGTTAGTAGTAGTAGTTTGTATAAATATAAATGCAATATTTGTCCTTATACAAATACAAGCCATATATTGCCTTGTTGTTGTTGTTATTTTCAACTAAAACACCAATAATAATTTTTCTTTCCTTATTGTAATATGTGGACGGCAAAATGGTCACTAAAATTTGAATCTTATGTGGAAAAATTATTGTTGACGCCAATTCATTAGCTATCTCGGGATATCAGTGCATCTAGTCCCTGTTCTGGCCAAACTCTTGTTTGGGGCAAAAATTACAGAACTCAATTCTTTGCTACTTAAGAAGGTCATAAAAAGAAATTTTTTTCTTGAGCTCTAGAGCTTTAAATCATCGTTCAGTTTAGCCCTCTCCTATATTTCAGAGTCTTGCGTTGACCAAGATTAGTCGCAGAAAAAGAGCAACAGGGCCTGCATTCGTGACCACCCTAACCGAGAATTGTACCACTAGACCAGCAAGCCACACTTAAGCACAACAATCATTTGTTTATCGGCTGATAAATTCTTCTCAACTATCTCGTTCCCCCCCCCCCAGATGATTGAATCGAGGAAGCTACTATTTCTAATTTAATTTTGTCTGGTCCCTGATACGCCTGCCAACTTCCTTCGTTCTAGCTTATCTGAGAGTGCCCAAACTAGCAAAACCGGGACCGACAGAGTGTCGGACAGAAATTGTGATCGCTATATGTAACTTGATAAATACCAAGTGCCATAAAAACTGAAAGCCTGGTTTTGTAGGCTTTTGTCCTATTACTCTTATTCCTATTTTCTGGTAACGTTATGAAGGATTCCTCAAATTGACTAAAGAGAAAAATCTTACTTCTTACTGACCTGAAGTGATTCGGGAACCTAAAATCTACTTCTACTTCCTGCTAACTTGTTTGTCTTTTCGACCACAACGGGAAAATCCTCGAAAGTCTACTTCCTTCATAATTTGATTTTTATTGACCTTCAGAAACCTTTCACCCTCGCTAACCACAATTTTTTATTTGTGAAACTTGTGTGCGAATAAAAGATTGATTACTTACTGGTAAAATTGTTTGCCTCTTTCTTAAAAAATGGATCGCAGATTGTTAAATACCAGATCCATTATTTAAGTTTTTTCCCAGTTGACAATGGCATGCCCCAAACTACTATCCTAGGTCTTCTTCTTATTTTAATCATGATTAACAGCCTTGTGAAAGAATTTCCTGACCGATGGAAATATATTGATGACATAACGGTTGTTGAAACTTGCTTCAGAAATTAAATAAACGACCCTGTGAGTATCCTCAATAAAATTAGTGATGAGACTTTGGACTTGGATATGACAGTAAGCCCCTTTAAGTCCTTGATAATGGTAATTTGTTTCCTCAAATCCTCGCCCTGTTTTCTCAATCCTAACCCTCTGAAGATTTCAATGTCCTCCTTTAAATTATCTGCGTCACTATTTCTTCAAATTTAAGGGGGGATATCCAATTTAAAGACATCATTCATAAAGCTAATGTGTCTATCGCCTTTCTTAAGCTCCTAATCAATTTAGTGTCCCGCTTCCCATTCTTAAAGGATTTACATGTCTTTTGATTGTCCATATCTCAATGTACTTGTCCCGTTTGGCAACCCCAGCACCTCTCGCGAAGAATCGGAAAAAATTGAATCAATCCAAAAAAGATCCTTGCCAATAATTTTCAAAGAAGGCAAGGTGCCATACACTCTGCTCCTAAGAAAAGCTAGTTCGGAAACCTTTGAGCACAAGAGTGTTTTTGTGTTTCTCTGTTGTTTAAGTTTAGTTCGAACAGTGTTTATCTTTTTAACTTTCTAGTTGACTTTTCAGAGTTAGATTATTGATTCACAAATGATTATTCATTATATTTTTATTTTTCGTTGTTTTTTTGGCCAATTCCCTGTAATTATATGATTTGTCGACCCCGACATCCAAATTTGGCCCTTTGTGGGATTGTGACATTGATTTTTTTTTAATAAATGTCTCATATCTCCCGAGCTATGCTCCTGGTGGGACTGTGTCATAAGGACAGATTTACAGAAAATATAGACTTCCTGGGAGGGTCCAAAGAGGGAATCTTTGAATAGACTGGTGCGCAGCTGTGTTGGCCTCAGACAGCTTGATGCTACATTTATGCTGAGTTTACACGGAGAGGAAAACTTGACGGGAGTCCTGTCTCGGAGACAGGATTTATGTTTACACACAGAGGGAAAAGTGGGAAAAGATTCTTTTCCCACAAAACATCATTTTACCATAATTTTCAGTTACTAGTTCCTTTTTCACTGCCTTTAGTTCTGAAAATGCAATTCCTGTTATTTGAGTAGAATTTGAAGCCGTATCAATGTTTTTTTGTTTTTTTTTCAAAATTTAGGAAGTGTATTTGCATATCTTTAAAACCTTATAAAATGAAATTGAGCAAAGTTATGAAGCTGAAAGCAATTTTTCTCAGCCTTGGGCTGAGATTTCAGAACAGCTGAATCTGAAATCTCATTCAGCTGTTCTGAAATCTCAGCCCAAAGCAAGTCTTTTAGCTTTGTTTTCTTGTAGTCTTGGTGAGCAGTGTCATAAATACAAGGCTTGTCCTGCACCAAACAGATTAAATCAGTAATTTTGTGATGATTCTTTACTGACATGTTATTTGTTTGTCGGCCAAAATCAACAAAACTGTAAATATTCTCGTTCTTCTTGCCTACACATCAAGCAGAATTGGTCAAAAACGGTCTCGGTGAAAGGAATCCTTGCTGGTCGCTAGACTTTTTTTCTACCCGGATTCACGAACGGAATCCTTTCAAGTGGACCAGAATTCCTTTGTCCGCGACGGGAATTCTCGTCCGTGTAAACGCGCTATTAGTTGTTAGCAAAAGTAGCAAGTTCGACATATTTTTGTGTTTCGATTTCGTTGAAAAGCTCGTATCGAAGAATAGGCAATACTGACATTTCTCATTTACAGTACAGCAGCAGCAAACTAGAAAAAACAGGGAATAGTTTTATGCTCAAGATTTATCTAAAAATATGAAGGTAATCGCGTGTCTTTTCACAAATATGATTCCGATTCATTGCTCCTAGACATCATTTTTCCATATTTTTAGAATCCTAGTTATCATGGCCTAAAAACGTCATTGGACTTCTAATTTTGCAATCCACGAGTAAATTTACAATTTGTTTTTCTGCATCCTATCAAGGTAGAAAGTGAACACACAGCAGATTGTCTCATGCGTCAGTTTAATTTTTCTAGCACTTTCCAAGATAGTCAAAAGTAGCTAAATTAGAATTATACACATTCATATTCTACCTAGCAACATCTGATAGGCCTGGCCTATAAAACAATTCAAATGTATTAACCTATAACCTTGTAAATCCTACACTTCTTTAGTTTGATTTTAAAATACTATTATCATCCCTCAAAGCACTTCAAACTGCCTCTCCTTTGTAATAGCTCAACTACATATTTCCACAAATTTTTCATCTGAGACTTGTTTTTAACTATTTGAATGGCAAACAAAGCAATGTTGACATAAGTTTGGCAAGCAAACAATAGTAAGATTCATGAACAATGTATGATCTGTGCTTTAGCTTTTATTTGACTATTAGGAATGACTTAAACAAATAGGCTATTATAAGTTAATCATGGTAGTTTTCACAATTTTAGTATTTCCCTGTAAAGAGTTAATCCATTAAAATAGTAACACAGATGTTTTTATAGGAAATAGATCAAATAAAAAAACAAATATTTTCTGAAATTGACACTTATGATATCAAAAGTATGTTATTATCCAATATTACATTCAAATTTTTTAGATGTAAGCTTCCCTGCCATGGTAAGTGTACCTCTTTTCCAATTAACTTGCTAATGAGGTAAGCTAGCTAAGAAATAGGGTAAAAGCCAGTATCCTATTGAGTAAATTTTTGTAAAACAAAAACCCTCACATCTTGTTTCTAAACAGACATTGAGAAATATCATCTATATCAATAAATGGCTAAAAACCTAAGCTATGCATCAATTTGGTTATCATTAAAATTATTTTAGATCAAACAATTGTGATTATTGGTCTAGTATATCAGCTTACCTAGAAGGATCTCTTTTTTGGAAATATCAATTATCTTATTTTGATGTATATATCCTCTCAGTGTTTCTGTTTTATTCAAATATTAACAGAAGCTGATTTTCTTATGATTCTAAAAATGTAACTTTTATAGCTTGATGTATACTCTATAAATTGCAAATATTAAATATATTTTTCTTCTAAATTGCTTGTCAAAACAAACCAAATTTTTAATTTATGCTGACAAATTATTAATGAAAGTTTCACCAAGAAGGCAGGGCTCTTGATACTACCCTCATATTGGGTAAAATTCTAGTTAATTGACTTCCTGCAATCTCAGTAAGGGTTTAGGTTAGGAAAATGAAACTTTCAGAAATGAATCTACAGACTAAAGTATGTCCTGGGAAGGTATTTTGAAGCAACTACCTCCACTCCTTCTCTTTCTAGAGGGCCCTGACCTTTGATGACCTTTAAAAATATGTGTGTTATAAAAGTGAAACCTTGCAAAGTAGATCTTCTGCTTAATTAAAGTACAATAAAATTGTTTTCAGCTTTGTAACTTTGCTCAATTCCGTTTTATAAGGTTTTAAAGATATGCAAATACATTTCCTGAATTTTGAAGAAAAACATTGATATGGCTCAAAATTCTACTCAAATAAAAGAAATTGCATTTTCATAACTAAAGGCAGAGAAAAAGCAACTAGTAACTGAAAATTAAGGTAAAATGTTGTTTTGTCAAAACTTCAATAGGTATAGACCTGTCATGTAGGCAAATTTCAGGGCCCTCTAGAGGCAGAAAGGAATGGAGGTGGGTACTTTAGAATACCTTCTTGGGACATACTTTGGCCTTTAGACCTATCCCTGAAAGTTTCATTTTCCTAACCTAAACCCTTTCTGAGATAGCAAAAAGTCAATTAACTAGAATTTTACCTCATATTGCATCAAGCTGTAGTTAAAAAGGGGTGGTCCTAAAACCTGTCTCTAATTTTCAAAAATGTCAAAGAAAGGGGGTCCATCCCAAAAAGAGTTCTTTTACCATATGTTCTAATATATACCCTAAGTTGTATACATGCACTGAATTCTCTGTAAGTCATTTTTTAGTAAAATTTCAGACATACTGCTTTTTGCTATCTTGGAAGGTTTTGGGTTAGGAAAATGAAACCCAGCAATGACTACAGGGCCAAAAAAAGGGTCCAGGAAGATATTGCCAAGCTTCTAAGTTAACCCTCTTCTGATTTCTTAAAAATTGCCTTTTGTAACATCATGAATTTTGGAGGTTAGTGCCCTCTGAAGAGAGAAAGAGGGAGATGTAGGTACTTCACCTTAAATATACTTCCTAATACTTAAAAATAACTTTGCAGGACATACTTTAGTCTGTAAATACATCCCCTGAAGGTCTCATTTTTCTAACTTAACCCTCTTTCCAAGACAGTAAAAAGCAGCTTGTCTAGAATTTTACTCTCTTTTCTTCAAACTGATTTAACAGTTGGTAAAATAAAAAGAAGATTCATTGCATATATACAATTCAGAACATACATTTGCACTTTAGAGGAGGTAGTTCAGTTCTTTTCCAATGCAAATGAATGTTCTGTTTTGATTCAGAATCAAATTTGATAGTTGGGGTATCTATTTCTTGGTGATCTCATTAGTGAGTTTATTAAAAGATTTGCTTTCTGTAGTAATAAATCTTGCTAATATACAGAAAGGTTTGTATTGAGTTTATTTTGGAATACACTCTACTTTTAGTTCTTGGCTTTTTCATTTTATTCTCCAACTATCTAAAATAATATCGTGTTTTTGAATGTTGCTGTACTTGAAATGTTTATGTCATAGTTTTATAGTAATTTTACATCAGGGTCTTCTTGAAAATTTTCAAATCTTTCTACTACATTGTTAGAGTAAACCCACATTCAAAGAGGATTTTGCATTTAATTTTGGTAATATTGGGAAATTGAATCATTTTCAAAAGTAGTTATTGAAACATAATCTACTGCAATTAACTATTTGCTTGTTGTGCATGAGAGCTGATTAAGCTGTAATTCTTCCTTTTCTGGATAGAAAAATCAATAGTTTACTTATTATTCATATAGAATTTAGTATATGTTTATGTTCTATATATACCTTAAATTGCAGCTTGGAGCAATCTAAGGATTTTTCCTTGTAGAAACTCCATAGTTGATAATACATGACACCTAGTTGAATGCATACACTTGACTAGTGGTTTGATGTTGCTGATTTGAGAACTTCTCAGTTATACTTCCATTCTTTTGTTGACCATTTCTTGTCAATATGGTTCTTAAAGCTGTCTGTGGTTGGGCAGTATTGGTATCTGGTAGTAATTTGTTCCAGAGGTTGGCAACATGGTTGGTAATAAAATGGACATGTTTCTGCTTTGAGGAGAAATGCATAGATAACTGCAAGTTATGTCCCCTTGTACAAGAGTCCTGAGATGCCAGAGTAAGAAGATCAGGAAATGCCTTTGAATTAATAAGTTTATGAGCCAGAATGGCATCACCCCATCTTCTTCTATTAACCAGAGTTGGAAATTTCAGCTTGTATGGCCTTGTAGGGTAAGGGAGCTCAACTTGTAGGGTCATATATATTTATAATAAAGTCAGAGAAGGTACTTAGGACTTCCTTGAAATTTGAAAAATTGTGACCTTCTTATGAACTGTATTTGGATCAGAACCTTTTCTGGTCTTTCATAAGGGTTGGATCTTAAACTATTGCTACATAGTCTAATTTATAGTAAAGATTAGGATACAGTTTTGCTTACCAAAGTAAGTAGAACCTAAGAATACCAAAAGTAGATTAGAAGATACACATATTTAATTGCTTAGTTACCAAATCATCTCAAACCTCTCATCAAAAGACTACAAGCATAGAGTCCTAGCTTATATAAAAGCAGCATATATTGTACAGGAACTTTAAATAGAATCTAGCTTGCCATCCATGGAGACCATTTGGTTTGATAACATAGACCAAGGCCAAAACCTATATCAAACCAATATTGGATGTTTACTGTAGTCCCACAGCTCCCTCTTTCATTGATACTGAGTAGCACTCTCAAATATGTTCTGTAAGCCACAGAGAATTTCCAAGAGGATTTTTTTTGGAGATTAATTCAATTTTTGTAATCTCTTGTGGAAGGAAGGTTATTAGGGTCGCATTAAGGCAGATTAAGTGGGAGTTGACCTTCCAGAGTGGGATCAACCAGTGGTGGGAAAAATTTTGGGCTACTCAGAAACTTAGCTACAGATACTTCTATCATAAGATGACAAAGAAACTTAAAAAAAACTACATTTGAGGAAAAAGGATAAGCCAGACAACTATGAAAAATACGCCAACCTGAAATAAATTCAGGAATCTCACCAAACAGCTGTGCCATAATTTTGAGACAAGATTTGCCAACCAAAGTAAGTTGAGCCTTAAGAAATTCTAGAACTATGTATCAAGTAGAGATCACAACCTGAGATCCATAAAACACATAACAACAAGTGACAGAAATAAAGTCATTAGCACCCAAAACATAGCTTATCTTCTAAATGAGCAATTTGCATCAGCCTTCAAATACAAAACTTGATAATGTTCTCATTCCCAACTTACAAGTACAACATCCAGAAGCAAATGAGTCACATTACAGTTACTGCTTCTATGGTTGAAAAAACTCAAAAACTTGGATATAAAAAAATGACTGGTATTGATAACATTCATCCTTGTCTCCTAAAAGAAGCTGCTATTGAAATTGCCCCTGCACTATCTATTTTTTTCAGCATTTCCTGATCTTTCCTCCCAATGGAAACTAGCCTATATCACACCTATCTTTGGAAAGAGGGACAGATCCAAAGCTGGAAATTATAGACCTATCAGCCTCACATTTGCTGTTGCAAAAGTTCTTGAGAGGATTGTTAATGATGCACTTCTTCAACACCTTGTTACTAATGAAATTATCTCCAACAGGCAGCATAGCTTTCTCCCAGGACAATCTGTGAAACTAACCATCTAGACACTTACAAACAGGTTACTTGGCTACTGGACAAAGGCCTTCCTGTTGGTTTGATTCTTCTTGACCTAGCCAAAACATTTGACAAGGTCCCTCATAATTGGCTTTGTTTTAAGTTTATAGCAGCAGGAATCCACCATGAATTAGTAGGCTGGCTAATGGAGTTCCTGGCTGGTAGATCTCAGACTGTATGGCTCTCCACAACAGATAGTAAATTTACCTACTCCCAACCCTGTAATATTCTAAGCAGTGTTCCCTAGGAAACAGTTTTTTTTACCCACATTGTTTCTTCTTTATGTAAATGATATGATTACCAAAGTCAGCAACCACTTAACCCTGTATACTGATGACTCAAAACTTTTTTGTACCTGATCAATTATTAATACATTCTGACATTGACCACATTCAGGCATGGACAGATAGGTGGCTTCTCTATTTCAACATATCAAAATGTATCACCATTCATTTTGGTCACAATCCTATGCACCAATACATTAAATGAGAACAAGACATCATCCCCCATTCCTGTCCAAACTTGTACCAGTGGCAAAGACCTGGGAGTTACTATGGATATCTTCTAAAGTTCCATGATGTCACTCTGCACAAGCTGTTTCCAAAGCAAATTCTAGCCTTGAACTTATTAAAAGAACAAAAGAACATAGTCAATCACATGGAATCTTCTTGAAGCTATGCCAGGTGATTGTGAGACCAGTTCTTGACTTATGACATCTGCCTTGCTGGTCCTGTTTACAAAAGTGATATACAGTTGTTGAAGGTATAAAAAGGAGGACCAACAAATACATCTGTGGACTATGTGAGATACCAAATAATGAAAGGCTATTTAATGTATAACTCCCATCTTTGACCTTCAAATGCAATTGGAGTGACATACTACTCACATATAAATCTGTCAACCAACCCCAAAATAAGCTTTTTACCCAGGTATCCAACAAACAGCAAACACAAGGTCACTAAGAAGCTTCATAAACCTAGAGCTAAAAGTAGAATAAGACAAAACTTATTTAGCCAAAGGGTCATCAATGATTGGAACTGTTTGAGCAAGGAGGTAGTGTCTTCAACATCAGCTGACGTTTTTAAAAGGAGACTCAACAGAATGGGAAGCCAAAATTTCAAGGCACAACTAGAGCTGGCCCTCATCTGCATATCATAAATAGTGACTCATATATAGATTTATATATATGACAGAGTTGTGCTAGTATACTGATGTTGTCTACTCTAAACTACAGAAGAATGGTCCCCTTGATCTTATCTATCTGTGGTTGCTGTTACCTAGTGGGCTTAAATTGCATATATCCTAGCACACTCCTAGTCAGAAGGTATGTCACTAGGCTATAAACTTAGTGACAACCCTTTTCTTTTATATTTTGTGTAGAATGTTTTTAACTGCCTTCTCAACAATGGAGCCAAACAGATCTAACACTAGATCTTATTTTGCACCAAAGTGTGAATTAAGGTAATAATTGTTATTGGTTGTGCTATACATATACCATAAACAGTCCATGAATTCTATTGAGACTCACATGTGACTAATGTGTCTCATTATTCATATGGACTAAAATTATCTCATTTGGAAGATTTGGGATTTCTTCATTGTGAAGTTGTCTCAGTGTACCACTGAAACATGAATTTAAGACAAATTAGCCACTTGTTCACACTATCTTACCAGCCTGCAGTATATTATCCACCTACACACTTTGGGAGGTGTATGTTTAATGTTTCAGCTAGCAAGTCTCTTCAGCCTCCATCTTTCATTAGAATTAAGGAGATTTTTTCAACTGAAGAAATTAACCTTCTTGATTTACTGTTTTCTCATCTCCCTTTATACTACATATTATCTAATATAAAAGATTTTGTGTTTTCTGGATGATTAGGATTTAATGGATATATTTTAAAGGACAATTTATATCCGCTCCTACACATGGAGGGAGGGTTAGCTACCCTTGGGGAGATGTTCTTACCCTTATGTAAAGTCATTCATTTGAACCTTGTTTATTGCCTTAAATTGCAACTTGGAGCCATCTAAGGATTTCTCCTTATGGAGCTCCAGAGTTGACAATTCGAGTTGTATTCAGGATTCTTTGGTGACCAGATGTACTGTGCTGATCCATAGCTTCCCAGTTGAGTTTACACTTCCTGGAGGACCACTTGGCATCCAGTCTTTGTTTGAAGGGGTCCACAGATTCAGCAGTAACAGTTTTTTTCAGAGTTTATTCCAACTGTTCATGATGTTTGAAGAAATGAAATGAACATTGTATCTGGATAGGGTAGTTTTTTTTTTAACAAGTTTCAACTGATGAATTCTTGTTCTTGAGTTAGGATTGACAGTGGTAAATAATGCTGTGAGTGTATTAGCCCTCATTAACTTATAGATCAAATGGCATCACTTCTTTATTGGGGTTAGTGAAAACACAGTTGCAGTCATCTATGCTCTAAATAGCTAGTCCATCTATGTATAAGCTATTGACTTGGTTACATTTGCATTGATTCTGACTAGTATTGAATTTTAAATACCTTATACCTATACAATTATGTTTGGATTTAGTTGTAGCATAATCAGCCCATGAATTACATTGAGCTCTGCTTTAAAATGCAGTGTTTCATTATTTCTATGGGCTCAAATTATTCCATTTGGAAGATTTGGGATTTCTGCCTTGTGCAGGTGTCTCAGTGTACCACTGGAACAGTGACATTGGTATAAGCAAGACAGGTTAAATTGTTAAAGTCCCCTTTGCCAAAAACAGTTCACATTTAAATTCAAGCTGTGTTTGAGCAGTCTTTATTAAAAAATTGTGACAAAAAATTAAAATTTGAGTAGAGAGTGAGGGTTAAGGAGGGGGTGCCCTTTCACATACAGAATAATTTCTGTTTGTTTAAAATTTTTGCTTTTTACTTTCAGTTATAAAAACTTGTTTTTATTTAGTTTTGGATTGTTTTCCAAATCTTGTTGGGAAATTCCAATCCCCTCTTCTTAAAGAATCCCCCCCCCCAAAAAAAAACTGTAAATTTCACAATAAAAAATACTATACCTAAACATCAGGCAAAATGCATAACCTACTGCCCCTTCCCCAGGGACAATAAAATAGGTCATGCCATCCCCAGGGGCATAGTTATTGGACCATTCAAATATACTGAATGAAGTGGCTATCTTAAAATTGTGATTGGATGTCTTTTGGCCTTGAGTCATTTTGAAAGGACTTTGGAGCATTGAATATCCACTCATATGAGCTCTGTAACAATCTTCCAGAACCATTGGTTTAATGCCATCACCATTGGGAGAGAAACAATATATGAACATGCATCTTTATCTGCCATTCTTAAAAAAAAAACACAAAATTAGATAGTTTTCCAAATGGGAGCTTTGCCACAGGATTTCCCTGATATGCTGAATCTGATGGTGCAATTTTGATTTAGATAATTGGGGTCTTTCTGGGTGTTCTCCCCTGCCCTTAATAAAAGATCTGGCACATGTTCTCTGGCTTGTAGCTTTTGATGGGTAAAATTAATTTTGTGTATTTATATATTTGAAATGCTGATCTTGAATATATTTATATATCAATATATTTATATATATATATATATATTAAAATAATTTATATAGTTTAAATGAGCATAACAAATCAATTCTTATGATGTACTTTCATTTGTTGGTATAGTTTGTTGCTATGAACTGTGATAGAAAAAACAAGTGACAGAATACCTGCACTCAAGAGGGGAAGTTATAGCTAGGGTCTTCCCAATATTTCCAACATGAATGATTTGTTTGAATACCCCCCACATTTTGACAAATAAATACCAGTCGCTTTATATTGTTGTGGCTACTGCCCAAAAGGATTAGACCTGTGGTATTTTGCCTTGTTGAAAAAGTGAAAATTGTCAGAATTTTGCCCAAAGAAAAATATTATGGTTTATTATTTCCATGTCAGTAAAAGAACATGTGAAGTTTTTTGACAATTTTTTTTCTGACTTCTATGGAATTAGTAATTATTTAATACCTTTGGTGTCAAAGTGCTTTTTATTTTTATTATTTTTGCAGAATGTTTTAATGGGTAAGGTTAAATGTTGCATTTGTGGTACAATTGTACAAGATCCAGTATATTTTCTCCCAGATTTTACATCTGTACAACTTTTTCTTCAAGGTGGAAATTCTGTGCAATTTTGCCAAACTGGTACAAGCTCAATACAATTGCTCCAAAATTCATCAATTTTTATGATGGTTGGGATTAGGACCCTCAAAATTGTTTTAAAAATACCAAAGTCTCTTGACTTTCTGTATTCTTATCTGGTCTGAAGGGACTTGATGGGTCTTGTGCAAGTATTCATTTTTAACTGTTCATTTCAGAAATGTTGGCATTAAATGTTGCACTCTAAAAATAATGCTTATTTTGTTCCATTGCTAAGGTAGGCCTGTTGGAGTATTGACTGGTGATACTTAAATATGTAGTGGTATACTCAGCTAATTTATATTTATATTATTTATATACTGCTTTGGTCAGGTCAGCAATATTCCATAGGTTAGGTAGGCTTATAGGGATCAATTGCAACAATAACTATGCAACATTAAATATTTTAATATAAATTTGTGCAGGTAGCTTTGTGGTAAATATTTATATTTTCACATAATTTAGCTACTATGAAAGTGAATACTTAACTTAATGCCTTTTATATGCTCTTCCCATATTCAATGATTGCTGCCAGGAAAACTACATTTCGAGCCTGTGGACTTTTGGTCCAAAATAGCAAGACCCATGTCTTCCATTTTAAAAACTAACATGATCTAGTGGACAGCACCTGACCCCTACTCTCAGAGGTTACTGTGTGAAGACAGCTGCAAGTGTTGCATGAAGTGCAACATGCACCAAAAGTCTTGGTGTCTGGCACATTTTATCTGGAAAGTACATTTTAGAGTTTTGTTTGGTACAAATCAAAATTTCAACATTGCAACGCTGTTAAGGGTTATTGTTTGGCCCTTTGAGTCCTGTCTGTAAATGCAGTGTGAAATAAAAAGCAGATTAAATAATGTTCGTAATAAAAATTAATTCATATATTGCAACTCATTGAATAAGTGCAAAAATATGTATCAAATTTTGTTCCTTATTTGAAGTACTTGTCTTATGAGTGTTGACTAAGATGTTGCAGTTTGGGAAGGATAGATTGAACTTAGTTAACACATTTTGAATCATTAAAGGTGTTTATAATTTGTCTTTTGGTAATTTCTTTCAGTTTAGCCATTATTTGCCCACATGGCAGAACTAATTGAAATTGTACCAGAAAAGGGTTTTAAGAAAGGTTGGCAAGATTTCTTTTGTAAATCAGTCCAATATATTATGGGGCATGTGATGTGACCGTGTCATGTCAAGAAATAATGTTACAGCTTTTGTTGAAACCAATCTTTATGAAGGGCAGCATTGTTTAACTAATAGTAATTTAGTAAGCAATTTACTTACTAAAGTAAATTACTTTAGTACTTATTAATTTACTATTTACTACTATTTACTAATTTGCTATTTATTAATTTACCAAAAGTAATTTACTTTAGTAAATTACTAAAGTATTTACTTACTAAATTACATAGTAATTTAGTAAGGGCAGTATTATGAAGAGCAATATTTGCATGATTTATTTAACTCAGTGTTTCTAAAATGAATTTCATGAATATGTCTCTTTGTTCATTCTGGTGTAAATGCTTATTTTTGTAATGCTTTCAGCCTAAGGAGTTTATTTGTTATTGTGGTACCAATCAATACCCAGTGGCTCAATTTTTTTTTGTTTATTTGTTGTGATTCTGTAATGAGACCAGCCTGTGGCCTACTCCGTTTTTCGTTTTAAAAATAAGTAATATGAATTCTAGAATTATATTTTTTTTTCAGTGTGTAAATAGTTCAAACAAACACAAAGTGGAAACAATAGGGAAATTTTCTTTCCAAGACAGTGGGATTCAATTCAATGGATATTTCGGCCCTATATATATATATATATATATATATATATATATATATATATATATATATATATAAATATATAAATTTACATTAAAATGTGAGAATTAAACTAACATTGTTTTTAAATACTTTTTAAAACAGCCCTAGCATCATTACTTCAACAAAAACTTCAAGTTTGAAAACTTGCCTTTAATCATTTTGTTCTGTTTTGTATGAATGAATATATCATGTCATATCATTTTATTTATCAGTCCTGGTTGAAATTTGTTTGAGTAAGGGTGCTGGGGCTGTTTTAAAAAGTTATTAAAAACACCTTTAGCTTTAATTCTCATATTTTAATCTAAGTTTTTATGGCACTTGGTATTTGCCAAGTCACATATAGCAATTCCAACCTCTATGTGTCTATTTGTCTGGGTTTTGCTAGTTTGGGCACTTCCAGATAAGCTAGGACAATGAAAGTTGGGAGGTGTATCAATGACCAGACCGGATTAAATTAAAAATAGTAGCTTCCCAAATTTGACCATATAGGGGAGAGTGGAAGGACAATTAATTTGGAAAAATTAGAAAAAATGAAGTCTTTTTAATTACGAATGGGTGATCGAATCTTAATGAAATTTGATATTTAGAAGGGCCTCGTGTCTCAGAGCTCTTATTTTAAAACCTGACCGGATACGATGACATTGAGGGGAGTTGGACGGGGAAACTGGAAATTTGGGAAAACGCTTAGAGTGGAGAGATGAGGATGAAACTTGGTGGGAAGAATAAGCGCAAGCCCTAGATACATGATTGGCATAACTGGACCGGATCTGCTCTCTTTGGGGGAGTTGGGGGAATTTCCAATCTTTGGTGAGTTCAGTGCTTCTAGACATGCTCAGACAATGAAAATTGGTTAGCATGTTGGGGACCTGCACAAATTAACTTGATAACAGTCGCTTCCCTGACACGGTCATCTGGGGGCGGGGGGCTGGAGAAGGGGAAAATCGAGAAAAATGAGGTGTGTTAATCTCATGAATGGGTGATTGGATCTTAATGAAACTTGATAAATAGAAAGATGTCATGTCTCAGATGCTCCATTTTCTACTCGGATCGGAATCAGGGACATTTAGGGGTGGAGGGGGGAAACAGAAACCTTGAAAACTAGAGTACAGAGTCTAATTTTAGGTTCTGACCTTGTCACAAGTGCCATATGAGC
Source organism: Artemia franciscana (assembly GCF_032884065.1). NCBI lineage: Eukaryota > Metazoa > Arthropoda > Branchiopoda > Anostraca > Artemiidae > Artemia > Artemia franciscana. Next base: position 33,652,299 of record NC_088876.1, on the reverse strand, counting down.
TCTTGGTTCTTCTGATCTCGTCACAAGTACCATATGAGTTCTTAGCCCTTGATATATATATATATATATATATATATATATATATATATATATATATATATATATATATATATATATGTATGTATCTATGTATATGTCTAGTGTTTTGCTGAAGACAGCCCTTGAACATAGGGCTGAAATATCCACTGAATTGAATTTCACTGTCTTGGAAAGAAAATCTCTATTCCAAGAAAAACTATTTGGTAAAATCTATTTACCAAATAGTTTGAGAGGTGCACTAAAACTACTACCAAATATCTCAAGATCTTAAGCATAAAGCTATAAAATGTTTCTCTTTACATTTGATTGGTAATTATCCATAACAGTAGCAGGAATTTAGACCTGGAATGCACTCTTTTTTACCCCCCCCCTCCCACAACTTCCCTCTTGTCTCCATCTTCCCTCAAATCAATTTTTGCTTATATGGATTCTTGTTGTGTCGAAGTTTTTTTTCTCCTTTAAGAGCCATCACGTCTTAAATGACCCTTTCTTCTTTAGAAAAAAAGCACTTGGACTCGAACCATTTGGGGTTCTTGTGGTTTACAACTTGATCAATATTCCTTTGTGCTATTAATTTTAAAAGTAGGCTACATTATTCAAATTTAAAGGAGATGAATTTTGAACATCTTAGGTGTGCTTCAGCCACAGTGTTAGTTTAAAATTCATTTTATAAATATATTTTAAAAAACTACAATTATTCAAAATAATTGTAAAAAACAACACTTAGGCCTAATTTTCCAACAAGTTTGATTTTAAACTTTGTTTTTATCTTTACACTCTGGGCAGAATTTTTTTCAAAGTGAACCTCTTTTGGTAATATCTGTTTCAAACTCCTAGTAGTCATGAAGTTTAATGAGAAACTCAGATGTTAAGAGAAAGTCCCAAAATAAAATTGATATTTCGATCTGTAGCCTTTAATCACAGCTTAGTTACCAATACAGTTATGAAAACTCGATCTATTTTTGGGGCACAGTGCGCGGTAGCGATGCTAGCGGTTGGAGACCGGAAACTGGCAGTCTGAATCTAAAAGTCGGAGCAATTGGACTGACGTCGTGAATAGAATCGTATGCAACAAAACAAAATTGTGTTCCCACCTATGGTGTTATAGTAAGATCTATAATACTGCGCGTCGGAGCGCGGGCTTGGAGGAGGTGCCAAGTTCAGAGCTCTGTGCCAAAAGCTTCTCATGGGCAAGATAGGAGTTTTCATAGCTGTATTGGTATCTAAGCTGTGTTTTTAATCCCTAACAACAAATCCCAGGCACTAGAAACATAGAGAAAAATATTTTCAATAAATTGGGTAAGTTTACAATATAAAAACAAATACTGCAAAGCTCATATATATCCCAGTGTGTTTTACTGCTTTTGATGGAATAATTACTGATATAGCTTTCTCCCTCAACGGTTTTGGTAGAGTCGACCCAGCTCTAAATGGGTACCTGGAGAAATCTGGGGAAGGTAAGCAGGAAGGGTGTGTGAAAGCACAGGATGGTTGGCCCCCAACCCCCCATTGCACTTCCTGGCTGAAGGGCCATGAAACCGAGATCGGCACCGGCGGTTTGGACCTTCAGGGTCTAGTGCCGTCTTACTTATTTACTTCAATGGTTTTGACCCGTGTGTATATATAGCTACTAACAGATTTATTGAAAGCAGTTTAATAGGTGCATTGTCATTGTCTTATTTATTATTGGAACTGAATTGCACAGCTAGTATAGAAGGCTCCTTTGTTCTGACATTGCTTGTCTGCCATTAAGACAAAGGAGCATTTTATGAGAAACTGCTAACTACTGCTAATAATAACTCACTGTAGCACCAAGCCGCCTTAGACCAACACAGCTACACACGCTCCTCCTCCAACGTAATCTACACTATTAATTATCTTAACTAAGGAATTACAATCTCGATTAGTAGCCGCCAAGACATTTCTTTGCTGTTAGAGACAAGGGGGAGCATTCTTTTTTTGAATGACTTTTTTTTTGCTTTCTTTAAGGCAGTCTGTTACTCTATGACCAATTAAATCGTCATGAGTAAGATAGTCAGAAATGCACTCCTCAGAAAATAGTCTAATGTAGAATAATTAACTTACACAGCATTATGATATGAAGTCAAAGAGATATTGGTATAAAGTTAATGAAGTAAAGGATGATCCTTAGGAAGTTTTGATCTTGATGAAACTACTACTAACAACTCATTGCTGCACCGAGCTGCTTAAGGCCAACACAGCTAAACAAAACCCTTTTCTATCTCAATCTATTCAGTCCCTCCCTCACCCTCCCAGGAACTTCCTACTTACCTTAAGTCTTTCTTTACAACATCATCCCGCCCAATCAAGGATGACCTGCTTTCTGTTTAGTCCTTGATGGTTGGCAAAAAAGGACAATCTTTGGCAATCTGGCATCCTTTATCTGCAGAACGTGCCCTAGCCATCTCAACTTTTTTCTCATTACAGCCCTAGAAAGTAGTATTGAACCTCACTTTTCATACAGCCTACTGTTTGAAATATGGTCAGTTAGTTGGGTACCCAAAACAATCTGTAGGCGATTTCTCTGGAGAAAATCTAGCAAATATTCATCTGCTTTTTGAGTGCCCATGCTTCAGAGCCATGTTTGACCATGTGATTATTTTAGCTTTCAATATTCTAATCTTGGCTCATGCACTTATCCTCCTATTCTTCTAAACTTTTTTCAACCTTGAATAAACACCCTGGGCCTTGGCTATTGCACTTAGAACATATTCACTATGCCCACTGTCTTTGCTAACAACGTTACCAAGGTAAGTGGAACTGTCCACTTGCTTTATGTTTTATTACCCTTTAAAATACATTTCCGTGTTTCAACTACTTTCTCTTTCAATGGGAAATCATCCTTCCTGCCTTCTTGTAGGTTCAATCTATCTGCACATGTACTTATGACACGGAAGAAAACATACCTGGGAAGAGGGGGTGACTTTGACCCATCTCAAGGCAGATATTTTCCTTGACAGGGAATGTTTAAAGATTAATTGAAATCTTCTTAAATTCTTGAACCTGTTTTTTTTTAATCTTTTTTATTGATTGAACCTGTACCCAAGCCAAGGGGCTTTCCTGTCCTGATATTGTTTGAACAGGATTTGTTTAATATTTTAAATGGCCCTATTTTAGCTGAATATAAGCTACCCTGCCATAAGCCCCAATTTTTTTGGGCGGGGATTCCCCAGATTAGGGGGGGTGTTTGACCCATCTCAAGGCTGAAATTTTTAACCAATTGGGGATTTTTAAAATAAATATATATATAACTTATGCCATTCCTGCCCTGGTGTTGCTTGAACAGGATTTGTTTCACTTTTCAAATAACATTTTATTTTTAGCTGAATGTAAGCTACCCTGCCACTGGGGCTCAAAAAGTTTTTGAAATAGATGATGAGAAGAAGCTTAGAATTTTCTATGATAAGCGTATGGGCCAAGAAGTGGAAGCTGATAGCCTTGGTGATGAATGGAAAGGATATATCCTCAAAGTGTCTGGAGGAAATGACAAACAAGGATTCCCTATGAAACAGGGTGTACTCACCAATGGTAACATTTTGTATTTTTATTTTAATCTAAATGAACCTAAATTTTGATCTAAAAATTCTTATTATAATTTTATTACCAATCTTAATTTTCACTAAGTTAAATTTTAAGTAAAAATTATAGATTAAACTGTGAGAAACTAAATTTTATTAATTAATCCAAATTAGTCAAGCATTTTAAGATAAGTAAATGTACATAGCCACGTAATTTGAAAGGAATTGTACTGATAAGTACTTCAATCTTATGCTTGAGCATCGAATGCTTCCAAGTGTTAATAAGTACTGATTGTTAAATACCTAGATGAAAATGCACTTGATCACATGAAGAATTTTTCCTATCTTTAAGGGATTATTTGGTAAATACTTGTTTTATTAATACATATTTTGGTCCCACAAGAGAAGTCAGATTTATCTACTTGTGAACCATAGACCAAGCATTCCTAGTTGGGCCCCCCTTTAATGCAATATAGTGGTTTTAACATTTAAACCTTTGTGCATAGGGATTCCCTATCTCCTGGATTGATTACAAGCACTCATTATAAACATTATGGCCTAAAAGGGAATTTTCATTGTTTTGAGGCCCCCCTCTCCAAGACTTGGACATGTACATATCTATACTTATATACTAGTGTGTTTGCTTTTGGCACAAAAAAATAATGGTTAGTTACATGAAAAGTAGAATTCCATCACACCACTTAAATTTTTGGCAATGCAAGGTTTTTGGATTTTAATTGTAAATACATTGGTAAATTAAATAAAATGAGTGAGAAAAGGTCAAAGGTCAATAAGGGGTGTGACAGGATTTTAATCCTAGTTGGCAGACTGCCATTTTCAAAAATCTAAATATGGACTGTTAGGAGATAAGGAATAAGGGATTTGAATGTTACTATCAAAATAGCCCTGAAAAAATAGACTTGCAAATAAACTTAATTAATTTTATCTGTAATGACAAAGCAACTGTTCTATAATTACAATGCAGAGCTGGTGCAGGGGCTTAATTTGCTATGAGGCAGGGGGGGGGGCACTGTCCCTCTAAGACCTCAGCTTGCCGCTCTCCCAGCTGAAATTTAGTTTCTTCCAAAATCTTATCAAAACTAAGATAAACATGCATAATTAAAGTATCAACAGAAACATCTTATTTTTTTAGTTTTTACTGTCATTTTCACTTGATTTGTGAAAATTGGCTACAACTGCCCCCTCCCATGATTTTAACACAATTACACCCCTAAGCTTGAGTTGGGTTTGTCTTGAAGGTGGGGGGGGGGCATGTAGACTTTACTGCATCAATATTGTAAATATAACAATTTAAGCATGTTTTCTCTCACCCCCTCTCTCTCTGGGGCGCTTGCCCCCTCAAGCTTACCTCCCCCTAGATCCAGCCCTCTTACAATGTTGATAAAAGGTGTAGTGCAAGAGGGGGGACCAAAGTGATCGACAGGCCTGCTATGTGCCATAGCAAACCAGCTGTAGTGAAGCCTCATATACCATTGGGCCCTAGAATAATGGCTTATTTGGGCTATGGGTAAATTGGGTTTGTTCTACAAGATCGACAGGTGTATAACCAAAAATTTATTTCAAAGGGTATTCCAAGGGGACTAAAAACCTTAGAGTGTAGGGACTAAATCTTCTTATTTTTCTAAATTAAGGGTGTCAATTGCCCCCTCCCCTGCTAATTGACTTGTAGGAGGAGGAGTGTTCATACCAACCCCTCTATATTTTGTATTTAACTACTCGTCTTGCTTGTAAATTTTATAGCTGCACGTAATGATACTGACAAAATGCTTTCAAAATTTCATAATTTTGAAACACCAAAGATTTTTTGAAAATCTTGGTTTTAGGTATAATTAAAATTAAGATGGAACTAGGGCCCAAAAATTGTTTCAATTTTTTCCTTATGTGTTTTTAAATTATTTTGAAGGATGACATTAATTTAGCAGCAAAAAGTCTTGCTTGGATTTTTGTAATAAACTTACTATGCCTGATATGGAATGTCCACCTTATGCTCTTGCAAGCTAGATATTGTCAAAGTGAGATGTATTCACGAATTAGTAATTATGTAAATCAAAAGGCAATGCATGCACCATGGTTGCCAAAATAGCGTATCAGTCCCAGCAGTGCCCTTTAATGGGTCTTTAGCCAAAAGCTTAATAGTAATTTTTTTTGCCGAGAATATGCGTCTTAAGCAAGGGCATACCCGGGATTTTTTTTTTTTTTTTTTAGGAGGGAGGGGCTACCAAAAAACGCACCAAAGATTTATATGTATTTTGTTACTTTTTTACGAGTCGGTAAAATATTAGGAGGGAAGAGAGTCAAACTCACCCCCCCTCCTGGATGTAGCCTTGACTTTAAGGGGTAACCTGTTATTTGTTTGGCCGCAAATAGATGGCCAAAACCCATAATATGTATAAATTCAATATTGTGTCCTTTAATGGGTCATGTGCTCAAAATTTAATACTGCTCTGTTTTCAGCAATTCTATAACGTTTACGCAAAGTAATGCAGTGTTCATATATCCAAGAGCTGGAAATATAAGCAATTTTTTTGTTTGTCAGTTCCAAGTTGTGAAAGCCATTCAGCCGTTTTTCTTGCGTTTTTCAGGATGGTTTGTGTGGAAAATCGCTACGATTTGCTTAATTTTTCAAACGTTTTGATTTTAAATATTCAAATGATGTATTGATTAGATACATTTGCATATTTAGATATGTAATATATAAAGTCTATATGTAAATATATATATATATATATATATATATATATAATTTTTAGTGAACAATTATTATGTATGAATTTAATTGCTTTTTTTCGAAAAAATTGGCCCCCTGAGATATTCTGGCCTTAAAAAAAAAGATCTAGATAGTTCAGAAGTTTGGGAAAATTCATTAAGAGCTTTGATTTTAGAATAAAAATTATGTGAGTGACGTCATGCTTATTTACATCAGTATTGCAATGAGGTTGTCATACTTGTCACAATTATGTGGAAAATTTTAAGATTTTGATGTATGGAGAAGTTTATAAAAAAATTACTTAAAGTGCAAAAAACTGGTAATTGCAAAAAATGAATATGTTTTGACAAGAGAATACAACATTTCAAAACCTTAAAAAAGAAAATAAAAATTTTAAAGCCTAGTAAAAATCGCACTTGTGGTAATAATAAAATATTGTTGAATGAACTTGGGTATGAAAATACATTATGTTGCACAAAGAACAAAAAACTGGTAATTGCAAAAATATTTGCATATATTTGAACAAGAGACTACCACAATTCGAAAATCGTGAAAAAATCTAAAGTTTGAAGTTTAGTTGAAATTGCTGCTAGAAAAACATCACTGCCGAATTTATTTCTTATAAGTTTAAGCAATGTCTTTAAGACATGAAAAAAAAAGTAGAAAATTTGTTAAGTTCAGTTCAGATTTGCTAAAGCTATAATGTAAACTGTGGAAAATATTTAGGGTGCCTGAGGAATTATTTTAATGTTTTAATCCAAATAAATTTAATCCAATAAGAATATTTGAAAATTTTAAAATTAGTTTGATTTTGTCTTAGATAAAATCGACTCGCTACGCGATTAAACTTATAGGTTTGACCGCAATCAGTGTAATAATGTTAGTAGGAGGGCCCAGTAAACGAAAATTTGCAATTGTTGCAAATGGTGATTCTCTATTTTGATAAGGGATTACGACAATTAAAAAACCTTAAAAAAGAATACCAAAAGTTTCAAGCTTAGTACATATCGTTGTTAGAAATTGGACTACTTTCAATTTTCAAATATTTCTGAAAAGACCTAAGTATGAAATGACATTAAATTGTCTAAAAAGTAGAAAACTGGTAATTGCAAAAATATTTGTATGTATTTCAACAAGGGATTAAAACAATTCAAAAACTTCAAAAAATAAAACATTTATGAACGCAACCAGTTATATAATGTCAATAGGAAGGCCCAAAAAACGAAAATTTGCAATTATTAAAAATGGAATTACAGCAATTCAAAAACCTTATTGAAGCTTAGTATATATTATTGTTAGAGATCGGACTAGCTTTAATAATCAAATATCTTTGAACAGTTTTTAGTATGAAAAGACATTAAATTAAAGAGCAAAAAACTAGTAATTACAAAAATATTTGTATATATTTTAACAAGGGATTACAACAATTCAAAGGCCTTCGAAAAAGAACCAAAATTGTGAAGCTTAATAGAAATCATTGTTCGGCAGCAAATTATCTGCGGTTAAAAGAGAGCAACAATGAGAATCCACATATAGAAGCCTGCTCAGTGCCGGGGCGAAGTCGCCGGGTTCCTGTTATTGCCCGAAAATTCACATGGAATTAAAACGGAGTATAGAAAAACAAAAGTTTTGGCGCACAAGCAGCGTCCCGATGGAGAGGAGGCTTCTCTGCATTGAAAAACAGGACGACAGATTTTGACACATTAAACGACAAACCTACGTTATTGTATTCCCTATTCAACACATCAAAATTCTTCGATAGTGATCAGCGGACCTGTTCAAATTAAGCAAGTCGTCAGCATACGTCATCAACGAAACATAAATCTCTGTTGAAACACAGGAAGTAGCTACTTGGGCTTCCGCTGGCAAACATTATTGTTGTACAAACTTGGAGACACAACCGAACCTTGTCTGACTCTACGTACTGGTACAACAGCGGATTTGAGGGTATTTGATTTGATGAGGTTATTGTACATATAGTATAATACTCTGAACAATATACAAATTTAGCCCTTGTTTATATGCTTCTAGAAGGATCTGCGCGTGCACTGAGTCAAATGTATACAGAAACAAATCAGACGGTTAATTTTTTTAGTGCCCTTCGCCAATGACTTCCCTGGATTTCAGTAACAATAAACCTGGTGTTAGTAGAACAGTAATAGTTTAAATATAGTGACACATTATTGAAGTGTTTTGCTGTAAGAAAGGAAAAATGATTCAGTTCTAAGTTACTAAAGCCAATTATCCTTATCTTAATGTTTTCTTGACTTTTTCACATATTTGGTTTTAGGCCGTGTTCGTCTTCTTTTATCAAAAGGGCACTCCTGCTACAGGCCAAGACGAACTGGAGAACGTAGAAGAAAGTCAGTAAGAGGTTGCATTGTTGATGCTAATCTAAGTGCTTTGGCATTAGTTGTTGTCAGAAAAGGAGAACAGGTAAGAGTTCATGTGTGGCAAACACTTTTATAAAGCATATTGCATAACCCAGAAGACATGATTGATTCATTACACGTGTATGTTATGTTTACACAGGCTAATGTGTTGCAGAATGTATTTGACAGATATCATTATAAGAGAAATCTTCAGTTTAAGTGGCACGTAGACATATTTGACATTTATTTGAATGTATTTCGCAATATTTATTTTTGGATTAAATTGACCTGGCCTAGATTCAGGCTATCAATTTGCTGTTTGGTAATATTTTAGTTTCTTGTTGGACTGACCGTCTCATGAGTCTGATTTTCATTACAATTCAAACTGGAATCAAGTACGTGTTAATTTAAGCTTAATTATAGACCTTTTTAAAAAAATATAATTAAGCACACTAAGCAAATTACCAGCATTTCACCAAAATAACCAAAATTGGTGCTTAATTATAGTGTGCAAGTTGACAACCCTGCTTTGAACTGCAAATACACCATTTACACCATATAAGCCTATTGGATCATTTAAAAAAAAAAAAAATCATTTACACTTTACTCAAATATTTTTACTCTTATATCTTTACTAATGTAAAGATATAAGCCTATTGGATCATTTACACTTTGCTAAAAACAAGCTATGGATAATTGCAAATATGTGCACTGCCCTGTAACGAACTTTCTGCAAGAGAACTGGGAAGAAGGAATTCAAGACGATATTTCTATTCGACACGCAATAGACTTTTTTCAATGAGGTGTTGTTGCTAATGCAAAAAATGAATTTTGGGCGAAAGTTGCGCCTGATGATGATTGTGCACGGCGCATCAGTGCGAAAGCTTCTACAAGTATTGCAAAAGATATTCTTGACCTTTTTAAAAAATTGGACTCTGAGCAGGTATCGAATCCAATTGATGTTATCAAGTCTCCTACTGAGGTTCCCATTCTGCTCGCTGTGGCTTACTCTAGGCTTTCTGCACAGGTTAATCGTGTGGAAAAACTACTCGAGGTCTTTGCGACAAAGCCGGATGCTTATGAATTGAATTACCCGCAGCTGCCAAAGTCTACCCGACTCGCATGGTCCTAATGTTGCTTTGAACCTTCCCCCTACTCTCTCAGACCCAATAAAACAAAAAGTTGCCATAGATCAGATAAATGGTCATAAATCAATCAGTTATATACGCCCTGCACGTGACAAACTGATTATCAATATAGATAAGTCAGTTGCCAAAGATTTCTGTTTGTCAGTAACTGGAGCGATAACTGGCTCTTCTGCGAAAGTTCAAACCAAGAAGTTTTACGGCTTCTTAAAGGGAATTCCAAGTGATCTTGAATTATCTCACCCGATATCCTACCCTGGTGCTTCTGACGCCTCTAGGCTAGGGAAATCCACTGCGGTATAAATTGAATTCTCTGATGCAATATTAAGAGCCGGAGCATTCAGATACGGTCGTAAAGTAGGATTGAAAACCTACGTGTTTGCGAGTTCAAGGCGATTCTCCGTTGTTGTAACATTAGCCGGTCCCCTGAACATCTCCAGTCGTATTTTTCCAGTGTAACACCAAAATGTGTGCGATGTGTCGGTCCCCATGTCTCAGATTGACTCGCCTCACAATTTGTCACCTGAGTGTGCAAAGTGTGGAGGCAATCATGTTTCGTTTAGCTTCCCATGTCCTAAACTGAAAGCAATTGCTAGTCTCAATTTTCCAAAAACTAAATTATGTCTGTATCAATATCAATCGTGTCTCTTTATATCTATGAGACAAAAAACAGGGATCTGGCCATTGATTAACTGTACAGTAAGTTTGAAATTGCATGCATTTTGAAAAATGTCAAAATGGCATTTTTTGATAGGGACGAGTGTTAATTTCCTACGCTGCCGCGCCTTTTGGAAAGCCTTCCGGGGGCTTAGCATGTATTTATAAAACAAAAGATCATCTTTTTGTCTCCGTCATTTTATGACATTTTCATAAAAATGTTTGAAAACCACGAACTGTTCGAAAGTTTTTTATTGTTTTAAAAGTAGATTTGTGAGAAAGTGTAAACTTTACCGTAAAGAGGGGGACGTTGAGGAGAGGAAATCATTCTGTATATGAAGGGTTGCCCCTCTCAATACCTTACTCTTTAAGCTGTAGCTGTTAGAACTTTTAATAAAGTTTCCTATTCTAATTATACGGCCCTTGTATTTCAGTAGCCTTTCTTAAAAAATCGGACAAACAGTCAAAATATAGCGTAAACAGTAAGGTATTGAAGAGGGGGTGACCCTTCATATACGGAATAATTTCTATTCGGTTTGAGTAACATGAATTATTACGTATATGAGGGGGCTCGCCCCTCGTCAATACCTCGCTCTTGACGCTAAATTCAAAAAGGTGGTTCAATTAGAATAAAAAGCTCTTCTAAAAGTACTAAAAAAAAACTTCAGCGGAAGGGCGAGGTATTGACGGCAGGGCGAGCCCCCTCATATACGCAATAATTCTTGTTCGTTTTAAGTTTTGATGATGCTCCTTACTTTCTGCTGAATTTTTTTTTTCGTTTAAATTTAATTTCCGATCGTTTTTTAAATAATGTCAGGAAATCTGGCACCCCCTTCATGAACAATTTCCTTCCTCTATGGAAAGATTCTCTCATTTAACCCCCAACCTTGGCCCACCAGAATAGATCCCCCTGAAAATGTCTTAATACTTCGCAATAACCTATACCATATGTGAACAATGGACAAAGTTCACAACTTGCTACCCTCAACCTGGGGACTGTGGGAAATTAAATTATCCTCGAAGACATAGTTATTAGATTTTTCAACTATGCTGAACCAAATAGTCATCTCAAAATTTTATCGGGTGACTTCGGGAAAAAGTGAGCACGGGAGGGGGCCTAGTTACCCTCAAATTCTTTTATCACTTAAAAAGGGCACTAGAGCTTATACTTTCTGTTTGAATAAGCCCTCTCACGATATTCTAGCGCCTTTGTGTCATCCCTGGGGAAAAAACGCATCCGTGATCTTTCGCCAAAAAACATGCCGTAGCGCCATACGATCACCCCTGGGGAAAAAAAAGCACGCATCTGTGATCTTTCTTCTGGCAAAAAATACAAAATTCCAAATTTTTGCTGATAGGATCTTGAAATTTCTACAGGAGGGTTTTCTGATACGCTGAATCTGATGGTGTTATTTTCATAAAGATTCTATTACTTTTATGGAGTTTTCTTTTTTTTGAAAATAAGGCAAATTTTCTTAGGCCCGCAACTTTTGATGAAGAAGACTAAATTTGATAATTTATTTGGAATCGGCATATAAATCCAATTCTTTTGATGTATCTATTGGTATCAAATTCAGTTTTTTAGAGTTTTGGTTACTATTGAGCCATGTTGCTCCCTACTTACAGTTCGTTATCACGAACTGTTTTTTACAATGCTCAGACAAGCGTGTCAATAAGACTATCCAATGACGGAAAGAAAAATAATGATAGAGTAATGACACCGTTACTGATGACGGAAAAAGAACAAGTGTGACAAAAAAGTCTGTGTCAAACAATTGTTGCCTATATAGCCTATTTGAATCCTAAAGTCAAAGTTTTTTTTACCACATAATTTAATTAAAAGCTATATAATTTAATAAAATACCACATAATTTAATTAAATTTATGTTGATTGTGAGTATCCAGATTGCCCTTGAGGACGCTTAGGAAATCTAGAAAAATTTGAACTCGAAGCTATTTATTTGTCTTTTCACATTGATTCGTGAAGGAGAGGGGCAGGGGGTAGAATATAGAACAGAGCTTTATTGAGGCAAAAATGTACTCATATTTGGTAAATCTATCTTGAGGAATGGGGCCGTTGCGTCGGTTTCAAGGACAAATAAACTGGCAACAAAGACAACGTTTTACTGCTAAATAAATCTTTATGTTGAAATTCGGGAATTGCAGTAGTCTCCCTGTGATCTTCTGGTTGCAGATATTCTAGTTCAGTATCCTCATATTTCGAGAAATCTCTTCGTTTTTGAGCTTAAATAGCTATCTCAGTTTTTAAGGTTATTTGTCAGTTGAGATGGTGGTTAGCTATCTTACTACTGGGCATCTTACCCTACTCATTTCTTAGTATTTCACCATACATGCCTATACAGGAAAATCAAAATTTTTATTCTCAAAGATCGTAGTAAAATCTGAATAAAATTAGACTGATGAATATTCGGTGTGGGTTTAGGCCTGAATATTTCACAAAGTTTTTATTTTGACAAAGTTAACTATAACGTTTTAAAATTTTCAATTCCGTATAATTAATTTTAATGTTGGAACTAAGAAGGATTTTCATAAGTCCCCATTCGTTCTTCTAGTTGCAGATATTCAAATCTATGATACTTCTATTTTGAGAAATTCCTTTGTTTTTAAACACAAATATCTATCTTAAATTTGATATTAAAAACTTTTTATTTTATCATTATAATTGATAGTAGTACAGGAAAAACGAAAAAAAAAATTGTAAAAGGGCCAAAGAAAGTAGGCCCAGAATGTCGGATATCTGGTCCTATAGGTTAAAATGTTCATGATGTTTGGTGCTATTCTCAGGTTTAGCTTAAAATTGCCACCAAAATATTAATTGTAATTAACTAATATATATATATATATATATATATATACATATTAATGCATATTATATAATTAATCATAATTACCACCCTGGCATAATCATATCTTCTAAAACAAACCGATTTGTTTACTTACTTTGGGTGCTCACATCAAACCGGTGGTCAAAGTATATTATAAGGGGCTTTAATACAGCAAATTGAAAGTATTGGCACTTTTAAATAACAAGGGAAAGGGAAATTGTTCCACAACTAAGCATCAATTTCGGCCGTTATCTGCTGTCAAAAAACAATCCCGGTCCAAATAGAACTTAAAAAGGTCATTGAACAAAAATCTAGGGTAAAAACCAGCTGAGCGTTTTCAAAATGTTAAATATTCTTTGACTCCACCTTTCTATGTTTGCAAGCCCAAATGGGGCTTAAAAAGCCATTGCACAAAAATATAGGGTAACAAATCAGCTGAGCATTTTCTACATGTTAAATATTCTTTGACTCCATCTTTCTATGTTTGCAAGCCCAAATGGGGTTTAAAAAGCCATTGAACAAAAGTATAGGGTGACAAATCAGCTGAGTACTTTCTAAGATTTAAATGCTCTGGCTCCACTTCTCTTTGATATTAAGTCAAAGGGTCTGCTACTCTTTTAATGTTTTCCAGGACATCCCGGGTATCACTGACGTAACTGTTCCAAAACGTCTTGGTCCAAAGAGAGCTTCCAGAATCAGGAAGCTGTTCAATCTAACTAAGGATGATGATGTACAGCAATACGTGATAAGGCGGGCATTACCTGTCAAGGAAGGCAAAAAACAAAAGTACAAGACCCCCAAAATCCAACGACTTGTTACCCCAGTTGTTCTTCAGGTAGAGTGTGGCTATATTTTGTATTTTTAGAAGGCTTGGAATAAGTGTTCATTAGCAAGATTTAATGAAAGCTAACACAAGATAACACCCCCCCCCCCAAAGAAAATAACTGTTTCTTATCTTTATCTGTTTCATATGCTAGTAAGGTTGCAATCGTGGTTCCTATTTAAAAATTTCAAAAGCAGATTTCAGTCGTTAGTTAAAAGATCACAGATTACCGAAAAAAAACAGTTCGAGATATTACTCCTAAAGACAATTCAAATTATCTATTATAGCCACTTATCTTTCTTTTTGACTTATTTCTTCAAATCACAGCTGTGGGTTAGAAAATCTTCAAATTACCCACAAAATTTCTAAATTAAAAGTCCTAAACGAAAATCCGAGCCATCTATTGCAACAACTTAACTTACTTTTCAGCTTATCTTTTTCAAATCACAGCTGCAAATTAAAAAAAAAAAAATAGATAACTTCGAAGACCACACTGCCTTTCCATGACGTAAGTAAAACAGTTCAAAATAGGGATGATACCTTTTTATTGACAGTGAATAGACATAAAATTATTTAACTGGATATTTCGAACACGTATAGTGTTCATCATCAGCAGTAAAACTAAAAAAAAAAAGAACTGTTTTACTTTCGTTAAAAAAATAGCTAAATAACCCAAATATGTAGGCTATCCCAAAATATCCCAATTTTAAGGAAATTACAACTGAAATGATTACCTTTTACCATAGATAATTCAATTATCGATTATCTTGTATGATTATTGTTTTATCTATGCATTATCATATTATTATCTATTGTATTTTTATTATCGTTTTTCTTTTTCATTAGACTGATAATCTGATTGAACGTTTAAGACTTGAAATAATATAGAAAATATTTATAACTGAAAAGACTAGTCTAAAAGCCACATATTTGATAGGAGTAAAATTATTACATCTTTTAATTAATTAATTTTTATAAAACCTATTCATTTAAACCAATTTCAGAAACAGGACAAGTGTTTGTAATCTGCTGTTTCGAATGTTTTTGTTCACTCTGTAATGGCACAATTTTGATTGTTTTATTTTTTATGTTCCCAAAATTTTTATTATTTTTAAAAGTAATACTTTATTATACATTATCTTACGTAGCATATTATTATTTCCCAGCCTATATTATTATATTTTATTATTCCCAGTCTATATTTTAAGATTACTCCAAACTAGCATTTAAAACTATCTGTTAAAACAGCCTATATTTTTATTACTCCAGCCTATATCTACTATTGTATTATTATTTTCCATCCTATATTATTATATTTTATTATTTCTAGCCTATATTTTAAGATTAATCCAAACTAGCATTTAAAACTATCTGTTAAAACAGCCTATATTTTTATTACTCCAGCCTATATTTATTATTTTATTATTGTTTTCCAGCCTATATTTTAAGATTACTCCAAACTGGCATTTAAAACTATCTGTTAAAACAGCCTATGCTTTCTCGATGTTATTTCTCAATATTGTAACTTCAAATAACTGTTAAAATTGTTCTTCAGTTTTTTTTCTACTAACACGTGCAGTTTCTATACTGTAAACTATGCTTGACATTATTTGAGCATTTAATTTTTTTTAACTTGTAGCATACTTCTGTAATACTTGTTAAATCCTAATATTTATTAATGCTTGAATAAAAACCTGTCTGTTAGAAAAATTCTACTAGGCACATCAGTTGGAACAATCAAGATGACACAAATCTTTTTTAAAATCAACCGTCGACACGAAAGTAACAGATACTCTGCAGTCCTAGCTTTGTAATGATTTTTTCACCACATGTCCAAGTAAATACAATCCAGTTTAAAGGGAAAATGTAAAACAAACATCCTTTAATTTATTTGTTTGATCAAAAGTGGCATAATTCGACAATCAAATCTATTAAGCTGTAAAAAAAAATGCTTTTTAAAGTCGTGTTGACTGATTTTTCAATCAATTATTTTTTTTTTTTCTATTCTTTGTGCCTTCCCGGCCAGAGATTACATAGTGGGGTGTATATGACGATGAATATTGTTGAATTTACTCATGTTTTCATTATCAAATGAATCATTTTCGTTTAATATGTCAAATGAATTTGTTCGTTGAAATTTAATTTCTGATCGTTTTTTAAATAATGTCAGGAACATATTTAAAATCCCTTCCTCCATGGAAAGATCCTTCCATTTAACCCCCAACCTTCCCCCACCAGGGGGAAATGCAATGAATCATCCGAAATGCAGAAATATCTTCAGCAAGAATACCTGACGATAGTGACACCAAGGGTGAACTGTTCACCTTTAATTCCATTATGCACGCATAGGAGGATGGCTCCTTATACCCCTGACAGTCTTGAATTCAAAGTAACGTTAAGGATTGAGGCACCCCAGTGCACACGTCACATTTTCCGCTCCTAGTCCTTGTCAACGCCTTGCTTGAATGATATCATGGTTTGAGATTGGATTATTTGATTTCTTAAAGAGTTGCAAAGCGGAGCAACTTAGTTGGGGTAGGAGTGATAGCGTTTTATGTGGTTAGTAGTTAGTTGGGAAATTTTCTGAGAAGTTTCCTGGAAGCTCTGGTTGGGGCTGATTGCGCGGAGGCTTGAAGCGGAATTAGGTCGTAGATGTTTGAATGCAATGATGACATGACCCCTTTTCTACGGCTGGTAAGAGTTGGAATTTTAACGCTGCTGTGGAATTGTGAATTTTCGAAATCTGGTTAATGTCGACATGCATCGGTGAAAGCCCAGAATTCCCCTTTTCTCTCCTTGGTTTCAATTAGCTTTGTGAATCAGCTTTTTCAGTCTTATGCA
Source organism: Artemia franciscana (assembly GCF_032884065.1). Lineage (NCBI taxonomy): Eukaryota > Metazoa > Arthropoda > Branchiopoda > Anostraca > Artemiidae > Artemia > Artemia franciscana. The sequence goes on along the minus strand of NC_088876.1, from coordinate 33,635,309 downwards.
AGCTTTGAAGGTAAAAGTTAAAGTTAGGTTAAGTTGGGTTAGGTTGAACTATGTTATAAATCTCAGAAATGACTTAAAAACCTAACCTGTCACCATCAAACCTTGCATAAAACTGATAAATTGACTGGCAGCGGTGACTAAATCCGAGAAAACAAAAAAAAAGGTATTTCGGACATCCACAATACCACTGCAAGCCTCTCGCGGCAAGTGAGGGTTCTTGGGATGTATATTATTTTAGTGGTACACCACTGGACATATTCAAGGAGTTGTTTAACTTCCTTGAATTGAGGGAAGGGCCGGTGCCAGACCAAACTCAAGTGTTGGGCGCACCATACAGATGTTTACTTTTTACTATACTCGGGTTTTGGCTGACGAATGCTCTTTTCGTGGTGCTAAGACGTCTTCCCGCATTTGGTAAAGCAGAGGGAATATGGTGCTGGAGCTTCAGCCAGGAGTCTAAACTGATTCTGGTCCAGCTCCTCTGTTGGTGTCAGCAAGGAGTACTGTTTGCAGATGTTAAGGTCAAGGTGGGGCACCCTGTATCTTTCAGCATTGGGCTTTTGCAGCCACTTTTCTAACCAGTTTGGCTGAACCAAATTACAAAGAAAAAAAGAAAAAGACAGAAAAGATTAAAAAAGAAAAGACAGAAAAGAAAACGGAAGATCAACTGCATTTACTTTTATTCAAGTGTCTTTTTCTTTATTAAAATAGAGAAATGGGGGTACTAGCTCATTTAAGCATAAGTAATTTTCCAAAGAAGATGCAGATGCATTCTGCCACATCATAGTGATGCATCCTGTTGGAATTCCACTCCTTATTTTACAAATATTTCTCCTCAGTCGTAATTTGAGAACTGAAATCAAAACGAGCTTGGAATCTTACTTTTAGTTATATCTATACTTGTATTTGAATTACAGTCATATTTTTTTTTCGAAAATTGCATACATATTTTTTTCTGAAAATTGCTGTGTAGCTAGCAAATTTGGGCAATTGTAGCACGTTAAGAACAGCCTGTGGTGGCAGCATTGGCAATCTGCCCCAGAATTTTTTTAGTGCTGGTTTTAATGTAGTGGTCGTTAATTTGCACAGGCTAAAGGTGTTCCATTTGAAAAATTTGGGGCTTCTAAATTGTGTAGTTGTCTCAATCAACCAATTTGTGTTAGCCCTGAACTGTTACCATAAATTATTTTACTTTTAGTTTAGTATACAGGTTTGCCACCTGTAGTATAGAAGTGCTAAACTGACACGAAAGTGCTATTTTAGTACTGTTTCCGGTATTTTTTTTACTAGCACCGAAAATCGTTGTGTAGCACGCTTTTTGGGTAATTGTAGCACTTTAGGAACTGCCTGTGGTGGCAACACTGGCAATCTGCCCAAGATTTTTTTTTTCAGTACTGGTTTTAATGTAGTTGCTGTTAATTTGTACCGGCTACAAGTATGCTATTTGAAAGACTTGGGGCTTCTAAATTGTGCAGTTGTCTCAGCGTATTAATTGTGTTGCGAGAGCAACACTTTGGTTTTGTCCCGGTTTTTTTTGTTTTTTTTTCTATGCCGCCGATCTCAGCTTATTCCTGGAAACTGGTAAGGGTCTAACCTGTGCGGTTTTTACGGAAAGTGTGGACCTCAGGCCGGATTGATGAATATGACATTACATTTTGGAAAGCTCCGTAGAACTCTTGCCTGGGGCCAAAAAGGATGGTTTTTGCTTGTCCTCGAGCCAGAGCCTATGGTGTGCGAAGTGAAGTGGAGTTATATAGCCTATGTCAGAGAGGAGTATCTGAAGTTGTGCAGCCAAGCTTTCGTTTCATCAAACCATGTTTCTGCTTTCGAGTGGAAAGCTCCGTTCTAGCAGGCAGGCACCAGTTTCAAATTGAAGATGGACTAAAATCTATAAGTGTTAAATATATGCGGTAGTTCCCCGGCCCCACAGCCAATATATCTTCTTTGAGTGATAAATAGAAAAATTTACAGAAACAAAAAAGTGCGATTTTCCCACGGGTCCGAAAGTGCTGCCATCTATTGTTTCTAGCCATTTCTGTTCGTGATTTCAGCTGACTTTACCATTCTTTTTTTTCTACTTGGGATTGCAATAGAGAAATGGTATCAGATATACCTCTTAAACTTTAAAAGTTCTCTCATTGCTAAAGAAATTAGAGCTTATCCTTTGCTCCTTTCTAAGTGGTGGTGTTAGAAAGTTGGCCTCCGGCAAAAAAGTCAACTTTTGAACTAAGACAGATAGAATTTTTTTTTCAATGACAATCGATAGACCTTGATGAGCTGATCAAAGTATATGTCATCCATTTTTTGTTACAAAAATTCCTTCATGACATACACCCGTTTGAAATTTTCAAGGGGTTGACAACTTCAGTGGTAAGGTACACACTTGAACCAAAAATAGGCCGATACCAATTGTGAGATATGTAGGGGACTTCCAAGCAACAGTCGATTATTAGCTTATAATCATCTTTGGCAATGAGGGGTTTGCAACTTTTGCTGATTGGTGTACCTATTATCTGTTTCTGGTGTAATTGATGGTAAGAACAACTTGGTTCCCGATTGTAAGACATGTAGGGGAGTTGTAAGTAATAATCGGCTGTTAGGCTACAATGACTTCAGCGACAAGGGGTTTGCAACTTTTGCTAGTTGGTGTACCCATTATTTGTTTCCGGTGAACTTGGATGTATATCACGGGAGAGGGACTTGTAAGTAAGAATCGGTTGCTAGAGGAGGTTCATCAGAGGCTAAAAATTTGTGCAAATTGGTGCACATCTATGGTATTTGATCCTGAAAAGTCACGAATAGCTTTATAATACCAACTAGATTATATAAGATAATGTTCCAAGTTTCCATCGGTCACGATGTCTACGATTGAAAAGGATAAAGTTCAACTGGCTGCAAACTCAATTTAGTCCCTTCTTCCGATATTCTTTTGCTGTTGTTTTTTCAACGCTGAAGAACTTGATCATGTGATTACTGATTGTGTTCTGCTTTGAATATGCCGTTTTGAATGCTTTGATAGTTTTGACAACTTCAGAATTTAACCGATAGCGAAGAAACAAAACCAAAGTGTTGCTCTCGCAACACTTTTATCGGCGAAGCCGGACAAAGGTTGCCGCAACACTTCACGTTGCCCAGGCAACGTAGGTCTAGTTGAACATTAAATCAGAGATTTTTACAAAAATCAAAACCGTTACTACAATGACATCAAGAATAAAGTTAATGGAGCAATGGATCATAGCCTAGAATATCCTTGTAAACCCCATAGAATATCCTTATAAATAAAAGTACATATTTGAGTTGGGATGGAGCTTGGGAACGTTCCCCCTTCCCCCGAAATATCGCAGATCTTACGATTCTTCCAATATTTTTTTTCGCGTATTGCGAATGATTCCTCCGGAACTGTAAATCAAATTCTAGAAATGTAATATAAAACTGCACAAAGGCTAAAAAAAGAGAGAACAATGGATAATAGCCTAGAATATCAGCTTAGTATAGTTGTGCTTAATAATCAACTTTCTCTTCTTCTTTGAAAAAATTAGTTTTCTTTGTAACACAAAAAAAATGGAAAGAATGAAAGGGAATACAAATGAAAAAGAAAATACAAGGAAAAGGGGAAAGTACAGAGAACATATATACCAAACAACCAATTCTAGCTACCGTTGGAAAAACTACGCCAAAAGAAAAATCATCATTGGTAAATGATCTAGTTCGTTTTCACCCGCAAATTATGGCTTTCCCTAACTTATATTACTTATATTTTGTAAATAATTTATATCATTTTTATGACAAGTTATTTATGATTTATTTATTTAATGACCTTTACCTATGTTTAGTGCTTTTCTCAGAGGAAGACAGTTATAACCAAAACTTTGCGAAATTTCAACATTAAAAAATTTTTGTGCTGATTATTTTAGTTTTTACTTTCCAAAAACTATCTTACAGCATAAATAATTACTTAACTTCTATCATTGTTTATTTGATCAGTAAAATCATTTAAATGTATATCATCAATAATGAAAAAGGAATAATAGGATTGTTAGTTTTTTTTGAATTCACCAGTTATTTGGCGAGACACATTGACCCAACAATGTGTTGGGTTTGTTTATGTACTTAAAGTATGAAAAACGTTTTAATTTTGCTGGCAATAAGATTTTGCTATTTTTGGCTAATAATCCTCGTTGTTAAGAAATATACTTCTAATAATGCAAAATTAAAAGCCGATCCGATAGTTTTTGCAAAAACCTTAAAAAATTGGATGTGTTCAGACAGGGTCTTGAATGGCTCGTTTCGTCATTTTCTGTACAATAATAGTAAACCAGACTTAATGTTATACAAAAAAGGAAGTTTTTTTTTCTTATAAGTACATTTTTTTTTTACTTCAAAGTAGAAAAAAGGCTTATAAAAATTAAAAATTGTTCTTTTCCAGAGGAAGAGACATCGTATGGCACTTAAACGCAGGAGGTGGGCCAAGCAGAAGGAGGATTCTGCAGATTATGCACGTCTTCTTGCTCTGCGTACCAAGGAAGCTCGTGCTGCAAGACAACAAGAACTCGAACGCCGTCGTTCAGCTTCTGTTAGATCAGCAGGACATTAAATCATTTTGAATAAAAGTGGTTAACCAATTATTTTCCTTCTTATTTGTTTCATATATCACTGTAGAGCTTTGGCGTGCTGAACAAGTTTTCATGGAAGGTAGAATATATATATATATATATATATATATATATATATATATATATATATATATATATATATATATATATACCTAGGTATATATACATATACCTAGGTATATATATATATATACCTAGGTATATATATATATATATACCTAGGACCAAGAGTATGTGTAACTTATAAGAGCGGGAACTCATGTTAATGTCGACGAAGAACAACTATGAATGCCACCTAGCATTTGGCATTTTTCTAGTGTAATAATTAGAATAACTAATTTAACCAGTTTGATTGGTAAAATTAGGGTAGTAATAAGTGTCTGATCTCAGATCCTGACAAAAAACGATTACACAATTTGAAAAATGCTAAGTGCCTCCATATGCTACATAATGCTGACATTTTTTTTGCCCCAACAATAACATCAGTTCCCACTGTTTGTCAAAAGTCACCCTCTTTGCCTAGGACCTTAGCCAGAATTAGTTGTTTTTTTTTAAGTCTTTTTGATCAGATAAGTAACTCAAATGAAAACCGCGCAAAAGCTAAGATTGGTGATCTTCATGAATCTGCCATAGGGTCTGAAAATTTTGGACAAGGGACATGATAGATCAAGACATGCAAGTATGCAGGGGAAGAACTATTGATCCCCGCCCTGTCGTCAGAAATTCCCTGACAAACGCTTTTCTGAATATATTTTGTATCTTTTTGCCTATTTTTAATCAATATTTTTCCTCCAAAAATTTCACCACCCCCCCCCCCATCGGAAGAATATATGCTCATTTATATTGTAAACCATGTACATTTCAAAATAGCCATGATTTTCTTTGTTTCTTATGTAATTAGCTTGTTTAACTCCCTCCCCACGCTGTCCTCTCAATGTGAGCCCTTCAAAATAGGTGAGGGATACAAACAGCAGTTAAAATCCACGTTTGATATTGGCAGTATTGTCAGACTAACCACTCCCAAGAAATGCAAAAAAAAAAAATTTCAGCTTCTTTTTTTGCTTTTTGCAAGATTTTGCTTTTTTTGAGAAATGCAAAATTTTAGAGCTTCTCTCTAAAAAAAATCTTCTGTAGATTTTTGCTACAAGACTATTTCTGTATATATAATCTAGAGAGTAGAAAATCAACATTCATGGTTACAAAAATTGTGATCTAGACCTTCAAGCATTGAAAGTGAAAGGTTTCTGGAATTGAATATTTACATCTTCTCAGGATTTCTATACATAAATAATTTAATTAGTTCTTTTGATGGAAGTTTATGAAAAATTGCCTGCTTTGACCAGTGGTATAGTATTTAGCTTTTCCACATGATTAAAAAAAGAGATTAAAACTCGATTATCTTCTTTTGGACAATATTTTGAGACTGAAGAGCCTTCTAATTATGAAACTGTAAGTATTCATCAATACTATGCTTTTTCCCTTAAATGAAATAGTCCGTTAATTAAGTGCTGTAAAGCTTTTTTAAACTAAGTGTTGGCTTTCTTGCACACAGAGCTCATTTGGGTCCAAGCTCCCTCAATAAGTCTACTAGACAATATCTTACAATTTCCTACTTAATTTTAATTTTGTTCAACTTCATTCTTTCCTATTTATTATGTTTTTTAGCTAAGTTTATTTTCGTTAAAGATTTCCTTTCTGAATGATTAATTGCCTTTTCTTACCCCAGTAGTAGTTCATTGTGTTGCTAGAGCAACAGCTTCGTTTTGTTCTATTTTTTGTTTGTTTTTCTTAGTTCCATTACATGTTAGACAGATAGATTTTGATCAGCAGTCCTTGATGGGTTGGTGAAAATATATCTAAGTATGACGACACTTAACCCTCAAGGTCCAAACTGGCCATGCTGATCTGTGTTTCGTGACCATCATGGGATGTTGGGGGCCAGCCCCTCAGGATTCTTTTGAAAAAAGGAATTCTGATTAAAAGTAAAACAATTAGAGACTTCAAAATAGAATTTAGCTGTTAGACCATGCTCATCTTGTCGATTACGGGCTACCAAAATTTTTCTCGTTGGTGTACTTATTTTTTTTTTATATGTATTATAGGAATTCAACGCGGTTACGCAGCGATTATAAATAAAAATGCATCGCAATGATGCGGTTTCATAATTATTAGGCCTATAATAAAGATATTTATATGGCCTATAATATGATATTTTAGGTATTGATCTATAATGATGCTGACAATTGAAAAGGATAAAATTCAAGTGGCTATAAAGTCAGTGTATATTTGTTTTCAACCTCTTATACCATAGTTATCTTAGGCCATTAAGGATTGGCATATTTTGCTAATGGATTCCATAGCATGTGCAAAAACATGCAATAACACAGAAGGACGTGCAAGTATGAATAGGTTGTTAGAGGGCGAGCATCAACAAAAAATGAGGGGTCAGCTTTTGCAATTACCTTTTATTTCTTCTTCTTTCAAATAACAGCACCTATAATCTATAATAATCCTTTTGGCTTCTAGGAGGTTTCTTCTTAATACACAATATAATCATCAAATAAACAAAAAAAAATTTGGCCTTTAACATCAACACAATCTTTATATAACTTTTGTTTGATATATAACTGTTAATGAATTTAATACGCTTGGTTAAGATATAACAAACGCCATAGCATATAACGAAAAAAAATAATTAAGAAACTAGGGAATTGGATGGCTTCTGGTAAGTACGAGTACTCGAACTGCCTGTCCTAGTAATTTAAGGCTTATTGGCTAGCGGGTACAAATACGGCTCCTTCTACTCGTTCTCTTTAATCAAAAGAATTTCAAGACAAGTGGGAGATGGTTATACAGCAATTATGAACTTAAAAGCTTCACAATGAAACGGTTTCTTAATTACAGTAAAAAGTGGTAGCACAATTGTTCTGAAAAGTTAAGAATAGATTTATAGTACTAATTTGGCTCTGTAAGATGATATTTATTAAGTTCCCTACACAGATTCTAGATTAAGAGTTGGATTTGAAACAATTTGGTTGGCAAAGTCGACAAAGAGCTTGTGCTATGCTTCTTATTGCCTTTACTAACTTTGCAAGGCTATGTATATTTAATTTCCAAATATATTTGGCACAACCATGACAATGATCCCCTTGTACCTCAATGCCTGAATATGAACTTCGGCTATATACATAAGTGCTGTTTCTATTAGTTTGGATTATTTTGTTTCTCATTAAAAGATAGAATGAAGTGCCAATTAAAAAGAAACAGCTACAAAAATAGATAAATCGTTTGTAATTAGCCCAGGGATACATCCTGACATTAGGGGTGTGGTGGGGGCGTGACGCAATTGTCATGTTATCGTGTTTTATATTTGGAAATAATGTTGGATTGGGCATCAAATGGTGTTTCTCATTTGTTGTTGTAGTCTATAGTTCAAAAAAGGAATCTTGTACTAAACATCACCTACAGTTTACCAAAAAACAGAAAAAAAAACTTAATAGAAGATATAAACACTTTGATTGCCCCCCACCCTACATACACACATTGAGTGACTCGAGCAGCCCTGTGGATAATCAAAGGAAACATCCTCGAGAAGTTTCATTTTTGACACCCAATGAATTTCAATAGATTTTTGAAGCTCCAGAGGAAATGACACGCCTAATATTACAACTTCCCTGACAGAATATATACACATTTCTTCTAGAAAAATTAAATATCAACAGCTGATTCTTTCAATTAGTAATTTAGTCATTTAGGCAGGTATAGGATCATACGCTTGTGGGATATGGCCAATAAAAACTAAATATAAATAGGTCTATTTCCAATATTGGTCAAAACAATTTTTCTCTGATTTGTTTCTGAATTATTATCTTTTGCCCCTTCCCCCTTGTTGTTATGTTATTTAAGAAGAGCAACCATTTTAGATTACTTTCACAGTCTAATTCCACATTTTATACATTCAAAGTGTGTATTCACAATATCTGGTGTGAATACACAGAAGTGACCATCTCTGAAGTCACTTTGTTCCTTAACAAGAACAGCCACTTTATACTATTTTTAACAGGATCCGTTTTTATGTAGATAAACAAGAGTGTTTACTTAAAGTAGCAGTAGTTTACTGTATTTGAAAAGTACATGGGACAGCTTAATGCTAGAATCATTCTGTAGTAGATGAAAATACATTTCTATTAGAATTAGAGACTAAAAGCCTGAAACAGTGCTAAGACTTCATAGACTAAGATTGCCTTTGTTCAAGTTGGAATAAACACTAACAAATAAGCATCATTTTGTTAAAATCAGTGACAACACTTTCAAAACAAGATCAAGTAATTTGAATAAACTAAAAATTACAATTGAATGCAAGTTTTCGGAAAACAGTGATGAATTAAACAATTAAAATTGGTACACCAGAAACTCCATTTATTCCAGGCTATGTTTTAGCAAGCAGGATAGAAAAGTATTTGCAAGGTTTTCTTAACCGTCTATTCTAGATGAAAAGCAAAATTTTGACTCCTAGTAAGCCTTCATTCCCACTGCCTTCATGCAGCAAACTGCATGTTTCTAATATTCATCAGGTACATATCTTATGAGTATTAAGGGGCAGGGGTATGAGGAAGTTTTCTACAAGTGGAGAAGGACAATCAAAGTGTTTAGGCCCCAAGTTACCTTTCTAGGGCAACATTAGCTTAGCCAAAACAAAACCACCTGGCAAAAACTAAAATAGTGGCTTTGAAATATATTAGACTGATTGCCCTCCCAGGGAGGTAATTTTGTCAAAACCCTGGAGGGAGGTAAAGTTGGAGCCAATTTTACAAAATCAAGGAAAATGAAAGTGAAAAATGAAAAACGAGCCATATAGTACCATATCATAAAGTTTTACTAAAGAAAATTGACCTGTTTCTCTGAATCCTTGAATTATGCAGGTTTATTTTAATTTCAACAAAAAATCTGAAAAACAAGGTTCAACAGGGAGGGGAAAACAGGGGATCGGAGGGGGCAGTTGCCTCCCTACTCCATAGCAAATTACACCCATGTCCTCTCCCCATTCTAGGAAGGATTTTCTAACCCTTTATCCATTTGGTTGAACTTGTGTGTTACAATTGGTCTAAGATCTTACTGTTGAAGTTATTTCTTGGGGATGGGGGGGAAGGTCACAAATAAAAATGCACATCTTTAAGGCAATATATTTCGAAAGGATAGTTTCCCTTCTCTAATATTTGCCTCTGCTGTACCAATCTCTGAGAGGACCCCTCTCAGATTCACTTCATTGGTTTCAATACATTCCAGGAATATTTACTTTCAGTTATGGATCCAGAGGTGGCACCCCCCACGATTTTTCTGTCACCCTCCTTTTTTATACTCTTCTTTAGATAAACTTGTCAATTTGGTAAATTATTAGCACCCATGCCACATTGCACCTCCTCCAAACATTTTGCTCTGGACCCCCCTCCTTTTGTTTACTGACACCCTTCATTAAATGCTGAGCATGAGAGTGCCATGTTTCCTACTAACGAAATTCTATATGTTAGCTGAGTTATGGAAGGCATTACTGTACATGTTTTTTTTTCAAGCAAGACTACTTTTACTTTCAGTAGGACCTGTCATATGAAATTCAAATACTTTGTGGGAATTTGTTTAATTATGAGCTCCACAGACTACAACTAAGCCACTTTTAACACTTTGTGATTGATTTGTCTAATAAATATCAAACAAAAAGAAGTCTTTTGGTTTAACTTAACAAATCAGATGGATTCCAGTATTTAGTTTGATAATTGTCTTTATTTTCTAATAGCATAATTTTCTTGTTATACATGGCTAATCTAACCAGGGAATTTGAACTTCAAATGGCATGAAAACAATAGTTACCAGAATATGTGCAGTGGGATACAGGGTGTATTGACTTGGCAAAGGTACTATACATTCAAAAAGTCTCTAGGTCATCACTGTATAATATAAATGCCTTGATTGACATGTATTATTAAACCATCCTAAAACATTCTTATCATAGGTGAATTAGAGATCAAAACATTGGGGGAAGGGCAAAACAACAAATAGAGCACAAATCCATGGTTGGGCCACAATTTTTCTGAGAAGCAATGATCTCTGAATTAATCTCATAGAGGATATTTCCTATCTCTTAGTGGGCGAGGATTTTGTATTTCTTATATCCACTGGGTAAGAATGCTCCCTGTTCTGTTTTAGCACATGCATTTTAAAACTTATAAAAAAAAGGATGTTGCTTACTGTCATCATGTTTGATATAATTAATAAACATAATGCAATTTATATTTTTATTAGTAATATGGTAAGAAAAATTATTTCAAAGAGAATAATGATAGCCAGCCTACTGAAAAAGTAGTAAAAATACTATCCTTTCCTAGTAGGCTTTTTAGTTCTTCTTTTGTACTAATGCATTTATTCTAAACATTTTGTCTATTTTTCAGATTCCTACCTACCAGATTTTTCTTTCATACTCAAATTGTTCAGACAGAAGAAAACACTGATCACAGAAAAAAAAATAGCTTTTCTAAATTATTCTCATTTGGAATATATGGAAAACATAAGTTAACTTGGACAAAACAGAACTTTTCTTCTATTTTGCTGAATACTATGAATCACTTTAAATCACACTTCCCAGCAATAGAATGTTTTCCCCCACTTGAAATTCTGGTCAACACAAATATTTTCTTTTACAATGTACAATAATTAAAATTTAGTCATCCTCAAGCTCTAATACTAATCCAATTGCTCTGTTTTTTTCTTCCAACTTCATATGAAGCAATTATATTTGATCAGTATTAACCTTTTTCTTCATATGTGTTTATTATTGGGAGTTGAGCATTTTTTTTTTCCTTATATTCTGCTATCTTTTATTTTGTACAAGTTCTCAAAAAATAATGATAATAATTTGTAGTCCTTCAAACATTTGTATACCTTAACTACAGTTCAAACAAGATGGCTTCTCTGCAAGATGAAGAGGTTGTAAACCATTAATTGCATTCAATAATGGTTCTAAGCAAAACTCCCAATTGAAACACATCAAGTGTAGTTCTCAAGAAGTCAAAAGCCAATGGAATTAATTTCCATAATATAATATATATATATATATATATATATATATATATATATATATATATATATATATATATATATATACTGCATAAAAAAATTATTGGAAAGTATGAAAAGTTCAACTTCTTCACCAATCATGTTGTTCCACTGTGGAATTGACTCAGCAAATCTATCATGTTAGCTAGATCAGTTGACAGCTTCAAGATTGGTGTTGACTGTGATTGGAGCAGCAAGTCATTGAAGACTCAGTAGAAGCTTCCAACAGGGTCTATTAGCTGCTAGCCGCCCTTTTTAGCCCTCAAACATGCCTGGCCTGCAAAACATCTAATAACATTGAATGATGAAACCAAACTGTCCAGTATATATGTAAATAGGGATGATCCACTCATGAACTGTGACATGAATATCAAATCAACATTACCTGGCAACATCTAAAGGTTCTTCAACCTTAGTCACTAGAAGATTTAATTTAAGATATATATATATATATATATATATATATATATATATATATATATATACATATATATATATATATATATATATATATATATATATATATATATATATATATATATATATATATAATCATAAAATAAACAAAAATATACATTGATCCTCACAAAGACCCCTGGCCTGTAAAGGGAAAATGAAGCACAGGCAGTGAAGGTGCAACTGCAAGTCATCAGCTCCAAGTTATCCAACTGGGAGCTATCAAATAAAGTGGGAAGAACTTGAAGCTTTTGTGAAGGATTAAGGTGAAATTACATAATCTTCTGAGGCATAATTTATCAGAATTTTCCCTCAAAAAACCTCAACAATTTGCAATTATTATAAAAAGAAATGTGTTTAAAGAAAACCAATACAGGTACTTAAGACAAAAAATGAGCGAAATGCCATATAATCAGCCAAACTTAAAAAAAGGAATTAGTTATGAATGAATAAATAAGATCTAAAAAACATAATCTGAGACAAATGATCAAGTGAAATTTAAAATAAACAAAACTTACAACAAATAAGGGTTATATAATCATTCACTCAAATCACCTAAAGATAGAATCCTGTTATTCTTTACTGAAAATAATCTACAAATAGAAGTGTTCTTATATAATGCCATAAAAAATGAATTAAACCAAGATCTTAGTCAAGAGTATATGGAAAAAACAAACTATATTTTAGAATAACTGCATTTGTGGCTTTCAATTTTTTAAAGGATGCTTTTGATTACTTTTGTCTCTTTGATTTCATATTATTCAGGAAAATAGCACGCTAGTCCCTAAGTAAACTATTATAATGTCAATTGGCAATTTCTTAAGCAATATGCATAGTTTGATATAACAATTTGCAAATCATTAAATAGCTTCTCAGATATTTTTCATGTGTGTTCAAAAGAACAGATTTAAAAAGAAGAGACAATTTGTGAATTCATATTACATATTAAAGTAAAAACATTAAATTGATTGTTTCAAATGTAGCAATTTATATACACAAAAAGAATTCTTAAAAGTTGGAGCATCATTTAACTTTTTAATGCTATAATGAAAAAAACTATTCAAGTTGTATTTTTTTTCAGAGAAGTATGATAACAAAAAAACTCCTTATCCTCCACAAAATCTCAGAGAAAGAAGAGGTGGTCTTGCACAATTTAGAGGTAATCTATTTGGCTAAAAGTTTGACTTGACAATTAATTTTATATCTATTATTTTGTTTATTATGTTTCATTTTTATATCCAAAGTTAAAAAGTTTAGGTTTAAGATAAACTATAATCTTCCTATTGATGTGATTATAACCTTTAGGTAGAGATGATCTATATGTTCCTACTAATTTAAGAATGGTTTAGATACATTGATTGTAGCCAGATAAATGCTAGCATTTTAAATGTACTGACAGTTAATAGTGAAGCCTGATTTGGGACACACATTTAAAGCTTGAGTCTAATTTTGGAAAACTTAATCTAATGCTGGACAATGAATTTGAATGATAGGGAAAAGTATCAAAACATAGACAAACTTAGTCTTGAACAGATTTAATCTAAGACAAATGTTGTGAAGTAGAACAATTGTATTTAAATAGCCTAAACTCTAGTGGTAACTTTTTTTTCTAAATTACAAAGTTGAAAGACACAGTTTTTCAAGATTGCAGTCATCTAATTATTAGTCAATATATGTTACACAATTCTAACTGTCTATAGTATAGGTTAGACTATCCTAATTATCCATAGCTTAGTTAGTTTAGCAAGGGGAAATCCTAAATGTCTAAATCTAAGTACACCATGCCCAAGATTCAAACCGTATTGTCCTTTTTTTAAAGATACATTTTAATCATAATATATTTCTGAGACTAAGGAAACCATAAGTAATGGGGGTCTAATGTAAGCATAATTTTATCTCAACCCCCAAATGAGGTTTAGGCATAGATCAGGGATTTATTTGCAGAAGTAATAATTATTATATTTGGAAAAAGCATTGAGGAGTAGCCTAAGCTACATTGATTTTTTTTTAATCTAGTTCCCACCTTATAATTCAGATTTACCTTGTTTTGTCTAACCATGTCACAACCCTAATAAAGACACAATAGCCTACAAATGAATAGAACATCAACTTATATTTATTATTAGAATTATTTTCAGAACAACAAAAGCCAAATTAATAAACATTAGGATAGTTAAACAAGTTAAATGAAAGCAGAACATTTGAACAATAAAATAAAGATTTCACACAGAAAAATTATTGTTTTCTTTGTTGTCTTGTAAGGTTGTTGGAGTTTTCAGATGCAGTTAAGTGTCTATTATATACAGTTTTGTAGGTTTCACTTTTCAGGTATTCAAAGACATGAGTTATCCCAACAGCTAACTGGTCAGCAATGGGTGTAACCCATGGGTTATTATCCATTCTAATGAATGATCTACTACCTGTCAAGTCTAAATTGCCAATTTCAGGTGGCAGCACTGTGAGATTATTGCCTTGAATGTGGAGCTCTCTAAGCCTTTGAAGGTCACCAATTTCTCTAGGTAGCTCAGTCAGATCATTATTTCTAAGGACCAAAATTTGAAGATTTTTTAATTGTTTAATTTCACTTGGGATTGTAAGAAAATCATTGTCACCCAAATATAAGGCCCTGAGAGTATCTAGCATGAAAAAATTTCCAGGAAGACTTTCTTGATTAAGATCATTATAAGTAAGATCTAATACTTCCAAAGCTGGGAATGCACCAAAACCTCTTGGGAGAGTTTTAAGCTTATTCATTCCAAGGTTAAGAATTCTCAGTTTTGGCATGGATGATATTGATGTTGGCAATTCTTCAACATTATTGTTGAACAAATTCAAAATTTCCAAATTCAGTAAGTTGGCTATGGCAGCAGGGACAGATGTGATTTTGTTATGAGTCAAAGTCAACCTGGTGATATTATTTATGTTGAAAACATCTCCAAGTTCGTCAAAACAGGATACTCCACGATCAATTATATCAATCTCTGCATACTCTTTGCCTTTTGCTTCTTCCAGAAGTTTTTTAAATTTCGACATGTCTATTTGATTTAAAGATTGACGCCCTTTATTGATGAATAAGATAAATTTATAAATTACATTAGTAAAAAAAATATTTTTTTAAACTGATGCATACCCAATGGTTGAAATTGAAACTTTTTGTTTTACTTTTAATAATTTTTAAAAACTTTGCTATGGTTTATTTATTAAGCGGGAATTTCTTTTGAAATTTCTTATTTTTTGAAGAAAAGACGCCCTATCGCGGAGAAAGCAAACTATTGATGGCGAGGTTTTGCAATTCAAAAACTTTTTGAATTTAAATTTTGTATTGCCATTGCTAAAGGTAACTATTTTTACATGGTACATAATTATAAACGATTTTGATTACTTTTTTATTCAAAATCTTAGTGTAGCCTATGATCTTGTTGCCATTGGACTCTTCTGCAAATGTTGGTTTTAGCCCAGGTTTTGGGCAATTTTTTCTAGTCTACTTAATTGACAAATAAGCTAATTTAGGTTTAGAACTTTTTTGTTAAAATTATATTCTATCTACAGGAACAAAGGCCCTTGGCTCCTATTATTGAGTGATAGAGATAATTTAGAAAGCTCAGATTGTCTGATGGTTATGACTAGGCTTATTTGGATTAACTGGATGGTAAAGTTAACTGGGGAAACAATCCCAAAATGCTCATTTGTATTAACCTATTAGGGTAGTAAAAGTATTCACTTTACTTTACACCCCCCCCCCCATTTTGCAAATATGTAGCCCAAGTTATGTGTTCATGGGTGGATCCAGGGGGTCCTGCTCCCCCTAGCCCAAGATCTTTAGCCCTTCTTTTCCTGTTTTGCTTTTTTTAACTCTTTTTCTTTTAGAATAAATTTGTTGATTTGGTCTATTATTTGGTAACTTTGCCACATTGCCCACCCTCCCCCCAAATTTTGCTTTAGATCTGCCCCTGTGTATGTTCCATTCTTTTCCCTAGATTGAACTGGAAATCAGCAATACTGAGAAAATTTGCATATTAGGGGAAGAGAAGGGCTGTAAAATGAAGTGCTTACAAGAATGACAGTAAGATTTTAGGATTTTAAAAAGTTGGTTTCTTAATTCGGTAAATTTTGTTATTGTTCATATTTTAGACTCAAAAATAAAGTGAACATACCACTTGATGCTTTTTCATCTGTTCTTTACAAATATAATAATTGCTTCTATTGTAAATTCAAATTTAAGAACTTTTTGATCTAACTAACCTAATCATAAATATTTTTAGCCCTGAGAAGACATAATATATTATTTTGTCAAAACACATACTTTGATTGAAAATTTACTGTCAAGGAAGAAGAAAATGGCCTAAACAGCAAAATAAAATTTATTTTTCATACTTAATCATGGAAAATCAGTACTTGTGGATCATATAACATTAAAAAAATAGATTTGTAATGAAACAGTAAGTTTGAGACCAATGTTTTAAGCCTTTTTTGTATCCAAAAGCTAAAAATATTTTGGTAATTTTCAAGTGCTTAAATTTGGGTTTGCAATAGAAGCAATTATTATATTTGTAAAGAACATAAAAAAACATCTAGCAGTATGTTCAAATTTATTTGTAAGTCAACAATATGAACAACAAAAAATTTACCCAAAATTTTATATTTTTCATAATTGCACACTAATGCTCAAAGAACATTGAGATGAAAATATATTTTTTCCCTTGCTACATTTTGTTTCTATTCTTTCTAGAAAACCAAGATTTTCTATCGTTTCTCTTTTGGTTCTTATAAAATTAATAAAGATTACAAGCCATGAATAAAGTTTCATCATTTTTGCCATGCTGAACCATGAAAAAAATGTGTATATACTAATTTGGTAAACTTGATAATGCTTTTTGTTCATATAAATTCACTGTTTTTATTCCCAGTGCATTAACTGACATCATCTTCTGTTTATGTTACATATAGATCAAACTCCCCATTGTATTACCTTAAATTGCATTGACCAGTAAGATCAGGTAGTGTTGAGCCTCCTTTAGAGACTCTTGCTAGAGATGTGAGCTTCTCAAGGTTTGGCATCATCCTAATTCAGCTTTCATTCCCCATATGGCTGGTCATGATTGATACTCTTCTTGAATATGACATCTGAGAGACTATTTCATAGTGACAAAGCAAACAGCATTGAAATTCTGAGATGTCATTGACTTCTGGGGATCTTTAGTTTCTGGTTATGTTCCCTGGTGACACTGGAGAGAAAACTAAACTTAGACTTGTATTTTTGTGTAACCTGTAAGTCATGGAGACACTTCTCTTTTTTTCTTATACCATTTTTATCAGTTTTATGAACCTAAGATGCTCTTCATAACATTATTCTTGCAAATGTAGTAGGAACTTACTGGCTTGGGACTGAACATTCTTAAGTGTCTTGAAGCCATTTGATTCAAATGGTGCCAAAATCATACCAAACAATGAATGGGCCAATTAATGCCATCTAGGGTTTCTTTGCCTCACTCTTCTTCCTGGTGGTAAAAGTTCTCTTGACAAGTAAAAGGGTCCAGTTTCCTTTTGTTGCTTAAGCTTTTGTATAGCTATGGAACTTAATTTCTCTGTCAATAATAACACCCAAGTCTTTTTCTTCAGTTACCACCTTCAGTTGGTTGTTCTCAATGGCATATGATTGGCTGGGGTTGTCTTGGACTAAATGAGGAACTTCACATTTGGGTACATTATCAAGGGATAGAGTCAAACAGAGTTAATGCCTCAAAGTTAGCATTTATCTTTTGATAAATGCTATTATGAGTCTGACTCTGAAAGTACATCTGTTATGATTTGGCTCCACTTACAGAATGGTCTGGAGCAACCATGCAAAAAGTGGGGTAGCAAAGTAGCAATGCTACTCGGCAGTTTTAAAATTTGTTTGCAGGTTTTGTCTGATACATTTGTGTATTTTCCTTTGGTATTCTGTTTAATTTTTAAAGGTCTGAAAATATAAGAGAGTTAGATTAAAAAATTATTCTAAGATAAAAAAGGGAAAACATTGTACCTATGCCGAGAGAGGGGGATTTTGGGATAAATTAGGAGATATGTTTGACCATTAGTTGGGTTTTTGAAGTGGTGTAGGGGTTTACATGCAATATTTCTAGAAATATTGGAACACCATCATAACTTTAAAAAACAACTTTTTGTGTGTGGAGTTGATATTTCAAAAGCATTTGATAGTATATTGCATAATCATGCCTTTTTTTATCATTGTTGTGTAGTGGAGTGAACCCATTTATAAGCTGGTGTTTGAAAGGCTGGTATGGTATTTCATCTATGCCATTTTTTTCAAGAGGGAGACTTCCAGACCAATTTTCTCAACATTTTGGTGTAAAACAAGGGTCAGTTCTTAGCCCCATCATATTTAATAACACAATTAGAACAGCCACAGGGTACCTACCCCCATATGTGATTGATGGTGTTGACATTAGCCACTTGTTGTGTGCTGATGCTATTTTGCTATTTTCTGACAATTTAATATCAGTAAAGAATGCAATTAATATAGTACATTCACATCTACAGGGGATAGGATTAGAGATGGAACCTACTAAAACAGAATTCCTAGTGACAAACAATACTAGTCATTTGTAGTATCATTCAATTAGGGTGGGATCTGTAATGTTTCCTCTCTTTTCTATTCCAATAGTTTATTGGAGACCCAAACACCTATAAGCAAAAGTAACAATAAGCATAAACAAGCAAAGCACTATAACAAGCAAAGCTGGGTGCAAACATAATTAAATTAAGCAAAACATTTCATCTTCTTTCTTTTCATGATTTATTTTCGTTTTGACTTCAAACGCTTGCCATACTGATTTGGATGATCAATGCTGAGGTTCAACCAGATGACTGGCTTCACAACGCGACCTGAGGTGGTGGTCCGGGTCTGTGATGTGCTGGTGAGGGGCTGTGTGCTGCCGCCTGTTGCAGTGGTGTCCTGTTCCACTTGCTGATTTGTTATAGTTACTGGATTACTGCCTGGTTGGCTGTAAAGACTGGAATCGCCAGTCAAAGTTGGCAAGGGGTTTAGGAGTAAAACCCTTGTGGTTGGGGTAGGTCGAGTAGGAGCTTGAACTTGCAGCAGTGCACTACTCCTGTCACCTTCTGTGACAAACTTAGTTGAGGTTTGTTTATCTGGTGTAAACGCTCAAAATGATTGCCCCATGGGTGGTATGGTGTCAGCAGTGCCTATTTGTTGCCCATTGTAAGTTGTGGGTGAGGCAAATTCATACTGAGGTCTTATATCCCTCCTGTTTTGTCTGAAGGTGCCTCCACTTTCGAGGGAGAGGTTGTAGGATTGAGGGGCTTTATTGTATTTCTTCTTGATGGTTGCTTTTTCCCATTTTGAGTCCTCAGAAGGTTTTGCCCATACTTTCTGGTTTGGGTTGAGCTCTGTTGCTGTCCTTGTTCCTTGATTGTATGCAGTTTTCTGCTTCAGCTGAGCTTTCCTTCTGGATTCCAGAAATGTTGAGCTTTTTACCAGTTTGGAGTGTAGGGCTTGTGGTAGAACTGGTAATACTGAGCGCAGCTGTCTGCTCATCAAAAGTTGAGCTGGTGAGTATGCTCTGTCAACCAGGGTGTTCTGGAATTCTAGCAACATCATGTATTGGTCCGTCCTGCTATCCAATGCCTTTGCCATGATGCGCTTGGCTGTTTGGACAGCCTTCTTGCTGAGGCCATTTGCCTGAGGGTATTGTGGACTTGATGTTACATTTTCAATATTCCAGTTTGATATAAACGTTTTAAATTCTTGTGACGAAAACTGCAGTTCGTTCAAACCATTAGCTGTAGTAGTCTGTGGTGATAAGGTATTCTTGACCTCTAAATGTGAACAGATCCACTCCAACATGCTGGAAAGGGTATGAGGGTATTTCCATGTTAATTAGGTGATCTTTTTGTCGCCTGTTTTAGAACTTGCAGCAAGTATCACAGGCGTTGATCATTTTCTCAATATCTCCAGTGATATTTGGCCAAAACATGACAGTTCTGGCTCTCTCCTTTGTTTTTACAATTCGCAAGTGTGACAGGTGGAGTTGCCTCAACATTTCCGGCCTCAGTGCTTTGGGAATGACAACCCTTTCCCCTTTGAGAATGAGCCCATTGTTCACAACCAACTCATCTCTGTAATTCCAATAAGGGGTAGTTGAAATGGGGGCATCTTTTCGGTTTTCAGGCCACCCATTTTCTATGATTTGCATCAATATGCTCAGTTCCTCATCTTGGAGCAACTCCTGTCATATATGCTCCATCCTCTTTTCTGTGATTGGTATCTGTTTGAAGAAGGTGTGTATGGCTAGTTTTCCCTTGCTCTCAGCTTCCTTATCCACATTGGGGAGGTGCAATCAGGAGAGTGTATCTGCCACAGGTATTTCTTTTCCTGGTCTGTAGTGGAATGTCAGGTCATAAGGCTGGATGGCCAACATCATACACTGTAATCTTGGTGGGGTGCAGTTTATTGCCTTGCTAAGGATAGCTTCCAGGGGTTTGTAGTCTGTTGTAACATAGACTTTTTGACCAAACAAGTACTGATGAAAGTGCTTGCAGGCAAACGTTATGGCCAACAAATCTTTCTCCATCTGAGAGTATCATCTCTCAGTCTCACTGAGCAACCTTGAGGCAAAGGCTACTGTGGCTCCATCCATTACAAGCTGGGCACCAACTCCATGCTGGGAGGCATCAGTTACTACTTCAGTTAATTTGGCATGCTGACTGAAGTAGGCCAGGTTCTTACAAATTGAGTCCTGGATTGTTTTCCGGGCAGCTTCATGTATACCATACCATTTCCAAACCTTAGCTTTCATCAAATCACGAAGTGGCTGGTTTGATGTGGACAAGTTAGGTATGTATTGGGATAGGTAGTTGTACATTCCCAATAATGTATGTAGCTCCTCTTTGCTTTTAGGGGCTGGCATGTCTCATATAGCTCTCGTTTTATTGGGATCTGGCTTTACTCCTTCTTCTGTCAAGATATGTCCAAAGTAGGGTATGCTTGTAGCATCAAATATGCACTTATCTCTGTTAAATTTCACGCCTTTTTCTTTGGCTCTTAGAAGGACCTCTGCTAACTTCCTGTCATGCTCCTCGTCTGTGGCACCCATGCCAGCAATGTCGTCAATAATTAGCCCTATATTGATTCCTTCAAATGCTTCTTCCATTTTCTTTTGATACTCGTCTTGGGCTGAAACAAGACCAAAGGGATATCGCTTCCAGCGATATCGGCCAAATACAGTGTTAAATGTGGTCAACTCAGACGACTTGTCATCCAAGACCATTAACCAATAACCACTCCTTGCATCCACTTTGAAAAATTTCTGGGCCCCTTCACATTTTGCTGCTATGTCTTCAAAAAGTGGAACTGGATGATGGGGTCTCTTGATCCAGCGATTTAGATCTACTGGATCCAGACATATTCTTAGGGAGCCATCACCCTTTTTGACCAATACAATAGAATTTACCCACTCTGTGGGCTTAGTGGTTTTTTCTATTACCCCTAGTGCTTCTAGGCGTTCCAGTTCCTGTTTAAGTTTGGCTGCAGTGCAAACGGCACACGTTTTGATGGCTGGACAGTTGGTACTGCCCCTTCCTTAAGGTGTATGTGGCAGGTACCTGGGAGCCATCCAATACCATCAAACACGTCTGAGAATTCTTCCAGCAATCTATCAACTTTGATACGCCTTTGTTGTGGAGCTGCTGGTATTTCTGGAGAGATACTCATAAGGAACTTTATGAGGTTCAGTTTCTTGCTTGTTTGTCTGCTTAGGATAGGTCCTTTATCTGTTTCTACATTATAGAAAACATGATTCTGAGGACGCTGCTTTTTATTCTGTAGCATTAGATTAATGGTTCCAACAACCTTCAACTGTCCTCCACTATAGCTTGTCAGAATGTCCTTAGTCTTGGTCAGTCGCGGAGAGGCCCCCTTGAGATTGAGAAAATCTGCAGTAGGCAACACATTCACCTCTGCTCCCGTGTCGATCTTGAACTTAATGTCAGTGTTGTACTGGGTAAGCCTTATTGCTACGAAGGGTTTCTCTGGAGCTTCTGCAGACCAACTGTCAATAGCTTCAATGTGGAATTCTTCTCCTTCATCATCTTCTGCAGTCTCTACTTCATGTAAGTTCTTGCTCCTATGCACTTTTGCAAAATGGTTAGGCTTTTTGTGCATGTCTTTCCCTTTGCTGGGCATTTGTGCTCACGTGAGTATAAACCACCACACGAATAGCACAGTGGTGTTTTACTCTTTACTCTCCTCACTGCTTCTATTTCTTGTTTCATGCATGGTGGCTTCCCTGCTAAGTTCATTTGTGCCTGGGTCTCCTGAACTGTTTTGATAGCTCTACTGATCTGGATGGCTTGTGCTAATGTCCCACCTTCACTCAAGAGCTTTTATCTTATCTGGTCATTCTTTACTCCAAACACTAGTCTGTCGCAAATCATGTCATCTGTAGTGTCACTGAACTCGCAGTCAAGTGCTAGTAACTTTAGTTCTGTGGTGTATCCCTCCACGGTTTCACCTTCATTTTGATTCCTTTTGTGGAATATAAATCTTCCAAAAATCGGATTCACACTTGGTTGAACATGCTCATTGAACTTGTCCATATACACTCGGATTTTACTGTTTTCTTCAGCTGTCAGATTCCAAGTGTTAAAGATATCGCGACCTTTCTCGCCAACCCAAATGAGCAGGTACAAACATTTGACAGATTCCATCTTTCCACTCAGTGGTCCAGAGAACATGAGTTCGCAATGCTGCTTGAACCTCTTCCATGCTGCCTTCAGGTTTGGTGAAGACCAGTCTATTGTTGGGTGTGGTGTGCTGTCCATGATCCCACTTCTGACACCATGTAATGTTTCCTCTCTTTTCTATTTCAATAGTTTATTGGAGACCCAAACACCTATAAGCAAAAGTAACAATAAGCATAAGCAAGCAAAGCACTATAACAAGCAAAACTGGGTGCAAACATAATTAAAATAAGCAAAACATTTCAGGATCACTGAATATTTTTATTAAAGAAACCATTAAATATGTTAGGTTGCCTTATGGCCCTACAATTAAAGCTATGCATGTGTTATTGTCTGTGCTGGGAGCACTTAGAAAAATGTACAGCCTGCTAGTCAGAGTGAAAGGTTGTTCTGATAGCTAAACACTTGCTATAATTTACAGTCCAATGTTTGCAGCTAATGTATTTTTCATTGTTCCATTTTGGAAGTTTTTACATAAAAATGATAAAAAGTATATCCATATGTACTTTGTAGCTTTGTAAATATTTTTTTAGAATTCTACTATGGTTCAAAATAGGTATATTATGCAGAATTTTGGAATATTTGATATTACTGTTTAAATGGATCAACAATACAACCAATTTCTTAGACAATCTAGAGAAGACAGAATAAATTTTCCCTTAATTGTATTGTTTAATGGAAAAATAGTTTTGTTGCCATAACTTTAGCTATTTATGCATTATGTATTATGAGTGTTTATGCAATTTGTTTTATGAGTGTTTTTAGTATTATGCAATAATGATCTATCATAAGCTTTTTATTATATATTATGGGTTATTATGAGCTTTTGTCCTTTTTGTTAGAAGTGTAATTTTATATTTTTTCAGTTTTATTTTTCATTTATTTCCTATACTCCTGTGTACATTCATGTATGTTTGGAGAGAATAAATACATTATTATTATTATAATATAATGTATAATGAAGAAGTAAAGTATACATAGGACAAGAGGTATAGTCAAGTAGTTGGGAGCTGTCATGGGGCTGATAAGGATTATAGGGGCAATTTAGCTCTGATATAAACATAAAATTAAGATAAACACCAGTTTTACAAAATGAATAATTTATTTAACAACTGTATATTTACAGATAGATATATATCCCAAAATTTCACATGAAACTGAACTCTAATACTTCTGCTGTTTTTGAACAGAGCACTACAAAAGTTAATAAAAGCTATGTTCAAAGTCCCACAAACAAAACCTCTCAAAACAACTGAAGACTACAGAACACTGCAGGAAAAAAAAAAATAGAGTTTTTTTTATATATATTACATTACATGTTGAGTCTGTGAGTTTTTCATATTGGCATCTGAATAATATAAATCTAATATTTGTACTTAACCTAATAAAATTTGAGCAGTAAAAGGTATATTTTTGGAATCTAAAAGGGATATTTTTGGAAACTGAGTCTTTAATACAAAATTTTAGAAGATAGGGCCTACAGCATACACAAGGGCCAGGAAAGCATTTTGAACCTCATAACTTTGACATATCCTGATCTATAAGGCTCTGAAGAATTTGCAAAACTTAAATGTAAATTTGAAAAAAAAACTTATTAAAAAAAGAACTTTTATTTCTGTCTTATATCTATCTCCTTTTTTTATTGAAGAAAGGATATCTTCTATTTTAATTCTTGTTGTTTTTAAAGTCTTTTTTTGCTATCTAGCAGACATTTACCTAATTTTTTTTATTCTTATTTCTGCACAGCAGATGAGAGCTTTCAACCAAATTTGCATTTCTCTTTTTTCACTGGCCATGATTTTTCATGTTTATTCTTTGTTTTCCTCTCTTTTCTTATTTTGTCATGCCTAGCTAGTGGGTCTGAGAAATCAATTATAACTATAGTAGCTTACACAATCAATAGTTGTACAAATATTTTTCCTAACTCTTCAGACATATAATAACCCTTAATTTGTAAAGTTTTATGTGTGAATATGAATCTAAATTATTTGTTTAAGCATTGCTATATAAGATTATTCATGACTGCTTGGATTAATTTTTTTATGTTTAGAAGTTTATTTTTAATTTGTTTTCCATTTTCTTTCTTTATTCCTTTCTCTGCTTCTTATCTGTATGTTTTTTGCATTATCTGTTAATGTTATTTATACATTGTCTGTATCTTTTTCAATGTGGACAAGACATAAAACTGTCAGAATAGCAACCACATTCAAAGTCACGTCATATTTAGAGTTAAGTTCTAGATGAGAGGCTTTTTGGTATCTTGGAAAATGGCTGTGAATAAAACCTCCAGAATGAACTCAGGACCTAAATTATTCCTGGGAAGGTGTCTTTAAGCTTCCATCTCTATTTTTAAGGCTAACAATATCACATAGAAGACAGACGGGCAGAAAACATGGTAACTGTCTTTGTATTGAAAACAATTGTCATTCTTTAATTTTGGTTTGAAGCTGCTTTTCCTTGACTCTGGATTTTGAAAAACACAATTCCAAAGGTTTGAGTAGATATCTTAAGATCTTACTTAAAGATCTACTTAAGATCTATTATATTGAAGAAAATGTCTTTCTTTAATTTTGGTTTGAAGCTGCTTTTCCTTGACTCTGGATTTTGAAAAACACAATTCCAAAGGTTTGAGTAGATATCTTAAGATCTACTTAAGATCTGAAGATTATATTAAAGAAAATGTCTTTCTTTAATTTTGGTTTGAAGCTGCTTTTCCTTGACTCTGGATTTTGAAAAACACAATTCCAAAGGTTTGAGTAGATATCTTAAGATCTACTTAAGATCTTAAGATTATATTAAAGAAAATGTCTCTCTTTAATTTTGGTTTGAAGCTGCTTTTCCGTGACTCTGGATTTTGAAAAACACAATTCCAAAGGTTTGAGTAGATATCTTAAGATCTTACTTAAAAGATCTACTTAAGATCTTAAGATTATATTAAAGAAAATGTCTTTCTTTAATTTTGGTTTGAAGCTGCTTTTCCTTGACTCTGGATTTTGAAAAACACAATTCCAAAGGTTTGAGTAGATATCTTAAGATCTACTTAAGATCTTAAGATTATATTAAAGAAAATGTCTCTCTTTAATTTTGGTTTGAAGCTGCTTTTCCTTGACTCTGGATTTTGAAAAACACAATTCCAAAGGTTTGAGTAGATATCTTAAGATCTTACTTAAAGATCTGCTTAAGATCTTAAGATTATATTAAAGAAAATGTCTTTCTTTAATTTTGCTTTGAAGCTGCTTTTCCTTGACTCTGAATTTTGAAAAACACAATTCCAAAGGTTTGAGTAGATATCTTAAGATCTACTTAAGATCTGAAGATTATATTAAAGAAAATGTCTTTCTTTAATTTTGGTTTGAAGCTGCTTTTCCTTGACTCTGGATTTTGAAAAACACAATTCCGAAGATTTGAGTAGATCTTAAGTCTTATTAGTTTTTTTCCAAATTTAAGTCACATTTTTGATATTCTTTAGAACCTTATAAATCACGATTTGTCAAAGTTATGAGGCTCAAAATGCTTTCCTGGCCCTTTTGTATGCTGTAGGTCAGTCTTAAAATTTTTTTATTTAAAGCTCAGTTTGTACAGTTCATTGAGCATTTCACAGATGGAAATGTACATTGCAAATGACGTTTGTTTTGTTTAAATTTAAATATTAAAAAGCAGATTTTCAAAGATTGAGCATCAGTTTAGTGGTTTTAACAAAGTAAAGGCTATAGGCTATCATTTGATTTCTGGTTTTATATTCTTTCCAAACACCATGGTTACTATTTTGATAATGCACCTTACTCTTCCCACTTGATGGTCCTAGATATAGCCCTGGGAATATTTAAAAAGCAGTAAAACAAAATGACCTATACCTTTTTAATATGCAACATGTTTCTATCAATCATATTATCATGTTTTTCCTGTTGTTATTCACTTTTTAAAATTACTTTATGCAATATTTTCGTAAGTATTACAATCAATGTCAGACAAAAGCTGATGTGAGACTGCAGTAAACCTGTTTTAAAGTACCAAAGACAGCAAAAATAATATCTGGAAAGGGAGAGAACATCACCAAGAAGTCAAGACATCTGCATAAAAATCGAAGCATCAGATTAGTGCATCAGAGAACTGTACTGTGGAGATTTAAAAGGTAAAGAATATGGCATTGGACTTTGCAGTCCCTGCTGGTTGTGTTTATCTCTTTTTCTTGGTCCTTCAGACAGGATGTGTAATGGGGGGCTGGGGGCCAACCATCCTTTGCTTTTGCACACCCTTCCTGTTTACCTTCCCCAGATATTTCCAGGTACCCATTTAGAGCTGGGTTGACTCTGACAGAGTCACGCCACTGACCCTGTCCCCAACCAAATAATTGCATACACTAGGATTCGAACCCTTGCCCTCTTGGACAAAGGGTCCTAATTCCAGCACACCAATCCACTTGGCTGGAACTGTGGCGATTTCAAGTGCCTTTTTTAAGTAACCAAAGAGACTGAAGGGTAAATAGACCTCGACCCATCCCCTACTTTCCCCAAATTCATCCAATAAAAATTTGAGATGCTTGGCTCAGGCCATTAGAAGTTAGGACCAGTAGCTGCAGTTTTGAGTTGAACACTATAGTATATATTTCCTTAAATGTTTTGTCTGCAAATTCATATTTTCATTCACTGCATAAAAAAAAACATGAAAAAGTCTAGTGTGAAATTATCTTTGGGTATAAAAACTTATACCAGAAATTGTTATAGCAAAATATGTTTTTTCATCCCATAATATGCATATTACTCCAGTGCTTTCACATGCTTCTTGTTTTGGTTGCCAAAGGCATTTAATGGAGGCAAATTCATGTGAGGAAGGGAGTGGGTCTATAATTCTGGATGAATTCACTGATTCAATACTAATCTTGAAGCACTTGGTTATTCTCAACTGCTGGCAAAGTTTTATAGCATTGAAACATTGTTTACATAATTTTCTAACCTCTAAATCTTTCTATAAAACAGTTTACAAAGATGATTTTTTAGCTTTAATAGCAATCAATGGACAGTTGCTTAAGAATTCAAAAGCACAATGACAGCACACACTCGCCAACACAGGAGGCTGATGGTCATCCAAGCTTCCTTAAATTAAGTGTCCTTCTTCAGGTCATGATTTCTGTAAACTGCTGTCAAAATTTCAGGTTTCTCCCTTGATGTTGTCCCCCCCCCCCTGATGCAAGACTAGTATTATTTGAATTTGTGTCTTTAAATTTTTCTTGTTTCCAATAAAAATACCAAAAAGGCATTTTCAATGAAAAACACATCCCCCCCACCCAAAGATGCTTTTTGAAATCCGGGGGGAAGGCATACCCCTTAAAACACGCCACTAATTGGGGGGGGTCTCAACCATATGACAAGTGGTATAATTTCATAAAAATCCTGGGGGGGGGGTGAAGTTAAAGCCAATGTTAAAAAATCAAGGAAAAATGACAGAGAAAAGAAAAAAATGCACCATATACTATCAAGGCAAAGATATTCAAAATAATATTTACCAGTTTCTTCAGACCTCAGATGCTGGAATTGTGCAGAATTATGTTAGTTTTGACAGCTTTTTTTGTAGAAACTAAATTTCAGCTGGGGGTAAACTGAGGTCTGGAGGGGGGGGGGGGGGGCAAAATGAGGTCTGGAAGAGCCAGTTGCCCCTGCCCCACAACAAATTACTTTCCAGCAAATGACTGCTCTGATTGTTTCAAGTTTCGTTAATTTATTGATAGTAATTTGTGGCAGTTTTATGCTTGAAAAATTTACAGCTCTATGTCTGTTCATCTTTGGTTTAATGTAGCTCTTTAGTTTTCTTTGAAAAATCCTTTTGTAAGAAGTTTTTTAAATTGATTTCTTAAGGTTTTCAATTGACATTAAATTAAAAAAAAACTCCGAAAAAGAATTTTTTCAAAAATCAACAAAAGAAAAAATCTGTTACAATTCAAATTTATAACGACCAGAAATTACTATTCTAGAAGAAATGAAACCCCTATGTTTGATAAGGCCAGCAGCTTGGCCCTTTTGTCTTGGCATGCTTACTATCATGATGTGTGATTCCCCAGTTTCTCTTTCAAGTTTTATGGCCAGTTAGTATTCTTAGTGGAGGAAAAAATACAGTTTGACCTTTGGGAAATTGCAACAGAATTTCTTTACACCAAAATGTTGAAACAAAACCAGCTTAATCACACAAAAATCCCCCCAAATCCCCCTTGCACAACTACCCGAAGCCCCCCCCCCTTTGAAGGAGGGAAAACGAAAATTTCTATTTGGACGTATTTTTGGGTTTAAGTGGTCGTTTTCTATCAAATCAAGCATGATGAATTCGAATCCAACGTCAGAAATAAAGTTTTTCGTACTCCTGTATCAATTTTCACCTTCACGGAACAGGGGGGGGGGGTAAAGTATGCAGGTCATTATTTGCTGGATTTCTACAGCTAAAGGATCATTTTATATCAAATAAAGTATCGTATTGCCAGATATTAGGTCAAAAAGCAAGTTTTTCTTAACTATTTACCTCATTTTCACCTCTAAGAGGCCTGTAATATGAGGGGTTGCTAAGTGTAACATCTTGAAAAACCACTTCTTTAATTGAGACCAAAACTTCAGATCAATCAGTTATAAAAAGGAACATTTAGAACTCAGATATATTAATCACAAGAACATTTTGATTTTAAAGCACAACCCAAGGCTATTTCTTCTTCCTGCTCATCTTTGTTATCATCCTCATACTGTCTTGCTGCAGCATTAGTACATAACGCCCCTTTACACTTCCGAAGGCAAAGCTGCAGGGCAAACCGTTCCGACGGCAGCTGCATCTGAGCAACTTGTTTCTGCTGGTACACTGGTACTGCACCATCTTCAGCAGATTCTCCGGTGCTAGTGAAGCATCCGTCATTATGGGAAGATACATATTCCATGACGAAGAGAGGTGTAAACCCCACTCTTCGGGCTTTAGCAAATCAGACGTGTCTTGCCAATTCATTATTTGTAAATAGCATCTGTAAAAGTGGTACTTTGCTGCAGCCAATGTTGGCGGAAGCCACTCTGCCTGAACAAAAGCAATTGCACTTGCAACCCGCATTGTAAATGCTCGCACCCAAACATCCTTCAGGGTCTTCTCATTGCTTTTCCCTTTGTAGATGTGGAGCAAAGCTTTCTCTCCAGCTTCTGCGATCTCCTGGTGGTTGGATCCTGGTGTCATTAATCTTTAAAAATCCCATCTTTAAGTGACAAGGAAACCACTGCTGGTTTCCCTACACCATGAAGTGTAGATGTTGTATTACAGCCAAACATTGCATTGAAAACGAGTAGATTTTCTGCTGCTTTGGTTCCTAGTTTGTTATTGATCCTTTTTATGTCGTACACTCGTCGTTATTTCCATGTGTGTCTGTCTGCATAAAGATATCACATGCATCAAGCTTGGCATGGTACAGCAGAAGGACAAATAGGTTGGTACCATTCCCAATCGAAGTGGTCGACAAAGTTTTAGCACAACTGACTGCAGTTTGTACAACTAAGACATCGGCATCATTCTGAATGATTTGAACTTTGTGTCCTGAGTTTGCCAGCCTCACAGCAAGTAGGTTGGTGAAGTGTCGTTTGTTTTTGTGATTTCTTAGAAATTCTTCCTTACTTTTAACAATCTTCATGTTAGGAGAGAATTGAATTGTTGGACACAACAAGCCTTTGGTTCTCTCAGTTGTGTGCAGTTTTTCGTCATTGGTGTATCAGTGTAAGAGTCAAAAACTACCGCTGCCTGGTCGAAATGTCTGTGACATAATCTGCGTAAGATCCTGCCACCTCAAGAGTATGTGGATCCGGCAGTCCATTGGATTTTGTGGATTAGCCAGCCACAGTCTTAGACTCTCTGGGAGGTTGGCAATGTCACTGGACCATCGAGCCCCTCAGTTTTCGTCTGTATTTGTTAGAGACTTTGTCGGCTGCCACATAATCTCGAATGAACTAAAGAGCGATGGTGGAAAACTAAAGAGCTCAAACGACAGAACCTCGTCCAAGTCAGAACCACTGGTGCTAGCCACTGCGGCAAGACGTTGGAAGATTAGAGCTGTGTCAACCATTACCCTCTCACTATCTATCACCACGGATGACCTCTCAGCCATAGTTACAGCTTTCTCCTTTCTCCTGAAAACCTAACTGTACAAACTGTAGTTACAGTTTTTCAATGTCTTTCGCTTCCATATCCTTCAGAATGGTTTCTCCCACAGATTTGGCATCATCTGCATTTACAGATGATGAAGCGTGGACACCAGTAAGCACGCTCAACAGCTCTGAATCCTGCCTAAAGAGTTTTAGTGGCTCAATGTATCGAACTATCTTTTTGATGTCCACCAGATCTCTTGCTCTCCTCGAAGATATTGCTTCTGCGTGATTTTCAACAATCAACTCCCCGAGGCCAGTCAGGTTCTGCATGCCAGCCACGCCAATCGTTTTCATACTTCTCATTAACGTCTGTTCAATCACCAAATCAGGAGATAGTGCCGCCTAGCAGTTGTCAGTTCTTTGGATGAACAGGTACTCCTGTAACGTTCTGTACTGCTCTGGGTTGTCTTTCCTCTGATTAGATCTCCTAAAGAATGACACTAAGGAATGGAAACTGCAAACTGGTGGGGGAGTCTAGAATGCTGGTTTGAAATTAGACTGTTCAAGACTCATGTTCTAAGGTGCCATTCCTACCTTGATAGGAAGTGGTGAATCAACCGACAAATGATTAAAATAACTAGTTCACGTAGGTCAACTTTCACAGCCGATTTAGGTAAGATGAGGTACTTGACGTCGTAAAATCAAGTTTTTAACTTCATTTTCGAATTCACCGCCATTGATTCCAAAGAAAATGGCCAAAATAATGCAACAACCTCTTAATTTCGATTTTTGCCCCCCCCCCCCCCGCCCTTTAAGGGTGGAAATGGGCATTAGGGTACAGAAAAAAGGAAAATCTGAATTCATATTTTAATTTGTTATACTTGATTTGATAGGAAAGGAATATTTGAACTCAAAAATATTTATAAACACAAAAGTCGGTTTTTCCCCTCATTTTTCCCTTTCAAGGGCAAATTTTGGGATACTTGTGCAAGGGGGATTCGGGGGGAATTTTTTTTTTGTATGATTAAACTGATTTTTCTGATCATTGTGGTGTAAAAAAAAAAAAATTCTGTTGCAATTTCCCCAAGGTTTGACCATTTTTTTCACGTATGTTTCCTCCACTATCTTGTAATTTTAAAATTATTCTACATAAATTATCATAGTTGTGGCTGAAATAGCTTAGCTTTTATACTTACTACAAAGTGTTGATAAATTCATGTGTGTATCTGTTTTATACTTGTTTTTGTTAAGTTTACAAAGCTGTTATAAATCCTTTTATGGTTCTAAGCCTAATTGTCAAATTTCCTTCCCAATTAAAATGTTTCCACAACTTTTTAGTATAAGATTATTAGCTAAAATTGCAACTGAGGAAGTAAGTCTTCTATGATTGTGTGGAAGAAGAAGATTTTGCCTCCTGACATCTATTTTACTTCTGTTCTTACCTAGAAACTATAATTTGTTATATAGATTGTTATATCTATATATAGATAAACATTATATCTATATTGTATCTATACATATTATATCTATATTATTATATCTATTATATAGAATGTTACAAAACTGTAACTATTACAGCAGTACTGTGTTTTGCTCAGTTCACTTTGAACCATGCCAATAAATGAGCAGAACTAACTAGTAAATTTTATGGTGCTTTTTGCTCATAAAAATCGAACATTAACAATTTATTGATTGCC
Organism: Artemia franciscana; assembly: GCF_032884065.1. Classification (NCBI taxonomy): domain Eukaryota; kingdom Metazoa; phylum Arthropoda; class Branchiopoda; order Anostraca; family Artemiidae; genus Artemia; species Artemia franciscana. Next base: position 33,602,582 of record NC_088876.1, on the reverse strand, counting down.
AAACACAAAAACGTCAAGAAAGTAAAGGTATGTGTTTTTAAGCTGTTTTTTTAGCTTTTCCCCCTTGTTTCTTTTTTCAAATAAATAAAAAAATGAAGTTTTTTTCCACTGAAAGTAAGGAGCAACCTTAAAACGGACATAAATTTTTACGTATATGCCAAGGTTCGCCCCCTTGTCAATACCTCGCTCTTTATGCTAAAGTTTAAATTTTGTTCCAATTCTTTAAGAATGAACCCTGAATAACAAAGACTGTTTAATTAGAATAAATAATTCTTTTGAAAGTACTAAATCACTTAAGTGTAAAGAGCAAGGTATTGACGAGAAGGCGAACCCCTCATATACATAATAATTTCTGTTCTTTTGAAGTTTTAATGTTGCTCTTTACTTTATGTTGGAAAAACTTGTTTTTTTTTTAATTTTGATCGTTTTGAAATAATACTGGGAATTCTGGTGTGCGCCTCATGGAAAATTTCCTTCCCCCATGGAAATTTAATGTTTGGAAGGATATCGTGTCTCAGAGCTTTTATTTTAAATCCTGACCAGATCTGGTGACATTGGGTGGAGTTGAAGGGGGGAACCTGAAATCTTTGAAAACGCTTAGAGTGGAGGGATCGGGATGAAACTTGGTGGGAAAAATAAGCAAAAGTTCTAGATACGTGATTGACACAACCAGAACGGACCTGCTCTGTTTAGGGGAGTTGGGGGGGAAGGGTTAGTTCTGAAAATTTTGAAAAAATGAGGTGTTTTTAACTTACAAAGGAGTGATCGTATCTTAATGAAATTTGAAGTTTGGAAGGATATCGTATCTCAAAGCTCTTATTTTAAGTCCCAACTGGACCCGGTGACATTGGGGGGAATTGAGGGGGGAACCTAAAATCTTGGAAAACGCTTAGAGTGGAGGGATCGGGATGAAACTTGGTGGGAAAAATAAGCAGAAGTCGTAGATATGTGATTGATATAACCGGAACGGATCCGCTTTCTTTGGGGAAGTAGGGGGGGGGGTTAATTATGAAAAATTAGAAAAAATGAGGTATTTTTAACTTACGAAGGAGTGATCGGATCTTAATGAAATTTGAAGTTTGGAAGGATATCGTGTCTCAGAGCTCTAATTTTAAATTCCGACTGGATCCGGTGACATTGGGGGAAAAGGGAGGGCCTAAAATCCTTGAAAACGCTTAGAGTGGAGGGATCGGGATGAAGCTTGGTGGTAAAAATAATCATAAGTCCTAGATACGTGATTGACATAACCGGAACGGATGCGCTCTCTTCGGGGGAGTTGGGGGAGGAGGGTTAATTCTAAAAAATAAAAAATGAGGTATTTTTAACTTATGAAGGGGTTATCGGATCTTAATGAAACTTGATGTTTGGAAGAATATCGTGTCTCAGAGCTCTTAGTTTAAATCCCGACCGGATTCAATGACGTTGGGGGGACCTAAAATCTCGGGAAACGCTTAGAGTAGATGGATCGGGATGAAACTTGATGGGAAAAATAATCATAAGTCTTAGATACGTGATTGACATAATCGGAACGGATCCGCTATCTTTAGGGGAGTTGGGGGGGAGGGTTAATTCTGAAAACTAAACGAAGGAGTGATCGGATCTCAATGAAATTTGATGTTTGGAAGGATATCATGTCTCAGAGCTCTTACTTTAAATCCCGACTGGATCCAGCGAAGGGGAAGTTGGGGGGCATAAAATCTTGGAACACGCTTAGAGTGGAGGGATCTGGATGAAACTTGGTGGGAAAAATAAGCACAAGTCCAAGATATGTGACTGACATAACCGGACCAGATCCGCTCTCTTTGGTGGAGTTGGGGGGGAGCAATTCGGAAAAATTAGAAAAAATGAGGTATTTATAACTTACGAACGGGTGATCAGATTTTAAAGAAATTTGATATCTAGAAGGATCTTGTGCTTTAGATTTCTCATTTTAAATCCTGGCCAGGTCTGGTGACATTGAAGGGAGTCGGAGGAGGAAACCAGAATTCTTGGAAAACGTGAAAATCGAGGTATCTTACGAACGGGTGGTCGGATCTTAATGAAACTCGATATATAGAAGAATCTTATGTCCCAGATGCTCCATTTTCAATTCGAATCGGATCCAGGGACATGGAGGGTTGAAGGGGGAAACAGAAATCTTGGAAAATGCTTAGAGTGGAGAGATTGGGATGAAACTTGATGGATAGAATAAGCACAAGTTATAGATGCGAGATTGACATAATTGGTACGGATCCGTTCTCTTTGGTGGAGCTGGAGGTTGTTAGTTTGGAAAAATTAGAAAAATTGAGGTATTTTTAACTTAGAGTGAGTGATCGGATTTTAATGAATTTTTATATTTAGAGGACCACGTGACTCATAGCTCTTATTTTAAATTTTGACCGGCAATTTTAACCTCTGATTTTCCTTTTGAAGCAATCTATTGATTCTTAGAATTTTTCTAGAGCTCATACCATGTGAGCTCTTGGCTCTTCCGACCTCGTCACAAGTGCCATATGAGCTCTTAGCTCTTGTTTAAAGTTTTGGTTACTATTGAGCCGGGTTGCTCCTCACTTACATTTTTTTACCACAAACTGTTTGATTTGGCCTCTTTTACTGCCTAAAACTGCATAACTGTACATGGAGATCTTCTTTGTTAAACACTGAATCCTCAATTTTCCTATTTCAGTGATATGTATAGAGGTGTAAGTGTCCACTTCATCAATTTAAACAATCTTATTTCATTGTCCTCGGTACTTCATGCTTTTCTAAGATTTTCAAAATTCTATAGTTTTTTTTGCACTAGGCCTTCCACATATTTGCCAATGTTGCCATGTTTAACTGTGAAATTAAATAAGCAAAGCTAATTAGTTAAATTTGGTGAAGTTTTTTGTCCATAAAAATCAAAACATTAACAGTCGGTTGATTCCCATAAATTACTACACCTTCAAAGGAAAGCTCTGCTTCCTTAAGCTGTTATATTTTTTAGCTTAGTTTTTGATGATTTTTCGCTCATGTTTCATTTTTGTTTCGGGTGCCAAGTGCTACCAGAAGCTGCATAACTGTGTATTCAGGTCTGTTTTAATTGAAACTGGAATTCGGGTCCAAGTGCTACCAGAAGCTGCATAACTGTGTATTCAGGTCTGTTTTAATTGAAACTGGAATTCGGGTGCCAAGTGCTACCAGAAGCTGCATAACTGTGTATTCAGGTCTGTTTTAATTGAAACTGGAATTCGGGTCCAAGTGCTACCAGAAGCTGCATAACTGTGTATTCAGGTCTGTTTTAATTGAAACTGGAATTCGGGTCCAAGTGCTACCAGAAGCTGCATAACTGTGTATTCAGGTCTGTTTTAATTGAAACTGGAATTCGCTACCAGAAGCTGCATAACTGTGTATTCAGTTCTGTTTTAATTGAAACTGGAATTCGGGTCCAAGTGCTACCAGAAGCTGCATAACTGTGTATTCAGGTCTATTTTAATTGAAACTGGAATTCGGGTGCCAAGTGCTACCAGAAGCTGCATAACTGTGTATTCAGGTCTGTTTTAATTGAAACTGGAATTCGGGATCTTTTCTAGGTTTTCAAGGTACAAATGGTTGTATAAATTCCTGCTTAACCAACTCAAACAGTCAAATTGCATTTTCACTGTCCTTGCTACTTTAAGTGTAAAAAAAAATGTAAAGATAAATTGACAGATATATGAAATACTTAAGTAAAGCATTAGAATGTGGCTATTCTACTAGGAATTCAGTATTTCTTCCCCCTCCCCCTTGTCTCCAAATCTTAATGACTTTGATCCCTTCCCAATTCATGGCTGACCCTGACTTAGTCTAACTGGTTTTGATGATTTTTTTTTTCCCATGGTTCATTGTTTTTTTGTTTGTTTTTTTTTTTTATTTGGGTGCCAAATGCCAATAAAAGCGGCTTAACTGTGTACAGAGGTCTTTTTAAATAAAACTGTAGTTCCTGATTTTACTTTTTTTATCAAATAGTTCGTGGTAACGAACTGTGGTAAGGAGTGACCCAGCTCAATAGTAAATGAAACTCTAAAAATCGGAGTTTTGATGCTAAAAGATACATTCAAAGAATCGGATTTTCATGCTGATTTTAAATATATAAGTTTTATCAAATTTAGTCTTTGTCATCAAAAGTTACGAGCCTGAGAAAATTTACCTTATTTTGAAAAATAGAGGAAAAGTCATAGAATCTTAACGAAAATCACACCATTGCATTCAGCGTATCAGAGAACCCTGTAGTAAAAATTTCAAACTCTTATCTAGAAAAATGTGGAATTTCGTATTTTTTGCCTGAAGACAGATTTCAGGTGCGTGTTTGTTTGTTGGTTGTTTTTTTTTTGTTTTTTTTTTCAATGGGAAAACAAGGAGGATTGCGGAAGTTGTCCCCTCCGCAATCCCTCGCTCTTTACGCTAAAGTTTGACTCTTTGCCACAATTTTACTTTTTGAAACAATTAAAAACTTTAGCATAAAGAGCGAGGGATTGCGGAGGGGACAACCCATTTCATATACGGAGCAATTTCTGTCGTTTTAAGTTTTAATGTCGCTCCTTACTTTCAGTTAAAAAACTAGTTTTTTCTATTTAATAAATATAAATGGCTGTACAACTCTAAGCTTAAACTTTTTTTTTTGTAATTTCTCCCTAAGAAGAAGTTTTTATGTATAATCTGGAATTGTGAAGAATAGGAAACAGTAATCTGTTGATTCATGTTTTATTTGTTTGTCTTTATAGTGCTGAAATATGGAGAGGGGGGATGCTGCCCTGGAATTTGGTGAGTGCTCATCAAGAACATCACAGTGGGTTATGGAAACTGCAAATATTGAACCTGATTTTGAAACAGAAGTAACTGAAGAATATGTTGTTACTGAAGAGGCCACTGCCATTGAAGACAAACCTATGATAGAAGAAAGAACGGCAATCAAGATACCAAAACAATTGATTGGTAACAGCACCAGTTTCTTAAAACCCAGACCAGTTATAAGATCAGTTAGTGAAAAGTTGGCTCATCAAAATGTAAAGACTGTGAAGACTATGTCATTGACTGAAGCACAGAGACTTGGCATTGTGCCACCAAATAATTCCAAATCACCACATGTTGTTGTTGTCAAACCTGGGACTCCTGGGCCTGGATTTAAAGTGGTTACAGGCCAAGCAGAGATCAGGGTGCTAGCTGGTCCTCCAAACCCAAAGCCTGTTCATCTGGTCAAATTTGATTCCTCATCTGGAAGTCAAGAATTTATTACACCAAAAAGTTGTACTCCTCAAAGTTTTAAATCAATTCATAGGAAAATGGATAATGAGTTTAGGTGAGATTTTCCTTGTAATTGTTTATTTTACTAATTTTATTTATGTTGTAACATTTTTTTAGTACAAGATGAAAAACATAGGTCTGTGTCTTGGCACATGCCTGACTATTATGGGTTTGACCCCAACGTTTATCCAACTTGTCTCCTGTCATGCCCAGCAAGTATGGATTTTGGGTAGTTTAAGTTCTCATTATTCTTCTCTCCTTACTCTGTGCCATCAGGCCTTGGGATATAAATGCTAAACAATGATTGGATTTATTTACTTTTTTAAGACAATATGACTGTATTGGAACAAAGCACAATGTGGTTTGAAAATAGCAATTTTTTCTTTTTTTTTTCCTGCTAGCAGCCTACTGGGCAGTGACGAGAGGGTCACTGGACTGATAGTTTTCTACGGGTTTTTATAGGATTATTGTGGTAGCATCATTTAGCAAGAAAAACTGCTATTTAGGTGCCAACTGCAGCTAGGAGATTGGTTAGAATAACCCCAGAGGGTTTTTGTGAAGTAGATTGACTGGAGGTCTTACCAGATATAATGCTACCATGTAAAACTGAGTGTTAGTATGTAGCCTACTTGTCAGTGAAGCTAAGGGGCTGAAAAATGCTCTAGTAACTATTCAAATGGTGACTAATTGTTGTGATCACTCTAGTCAGCTCACTTGTGTTCCCAGATTAGTGGTGGTAAACACTGCTCTTGGATGTTATCTTTAGAATGGATGAAGCTACACTTCTTTGGCCCCTTGGATGGTTAGACTCCTTCGATTGAACTTTTTAAAGTATTTTTTATGTGAACTACTACTACTAGCCACTCACTGCAGCACCAAGCCCCCTGAAGCCAAAACAGCTACACACACTTTCTCCATCCCAATTCATTCAAAGACTCTTTCTTTACACCCTCCAAAGGAATTGCAATTTCTTTTAAATATTTCTTTGTGACATCCTCCCCTCCCCCCAACTGAGGTCAACCTTTTTTTCATTCAACTATAGAAAGTTGGCTGAAAAGGGAGATCTTTGGCAATCTGTCATCTTTCAGCCCTTTTTTCCCCAAATGCATCCAATAAAGACTTTGAGATAGCTGTTTTGTTAAAATAGTTCAAAGATCAGATAAAAAGAACTCCAGGATCAAAACAATTCCCCAGAGCTTAAGGATAAGTGTTGTAAGTTCTAGTGCCCTTTTTAAGAGTCAAAAGAAATTGCAACTAGCTACCCTCCTCCTCCAAGCCCTTTTTCCCCAAATGCATCCAACAAAAATTTGAGATAGCCATTTTGTTTTAAGAATAGTTGAGACATCAGATAACAAAAACTTTTGGGTTGAAACAACCCTGCCCCAGAGCCTGGGGGCAAGTGTTTTAAGCTATGCCCTGAGGTCAGAGTTGCCAACTTGCACACTTTTTATGAGAAATACTTCTTTTTTTTACTTGACAGGGGATGCAGAAGAGTAAAAATCACTCTTTGGGTGTCAGCATTCATTTGTTTTAAACACCAGTAGTTGGCAGCTTCATCTGAAGCGTACTAGGGGAAGAAAAGGGCTTAGCTCTTTTCCTCAAATGCATTGGATCAAAATTTTGAGACAGCCATTTTGTTCAAAATAGTTCAAAGATCAGATGTAAAAAAAATTGGGGGTAGACACAAATTTCCATTTTGTGGGGGAAAACGCTGTAAGTTAAGCACGGGGGCAAATAAGGTTTTTGTGGAAGGAATGGTTGTGTAAACTTCAGAAGGGGCTTACTTGATTTGAAATTTGAAATTCTAGTGCCCTTTTTAAGAGTCAAAAGTAATTGGAGGGCAACCACCTTCCCAAGCCCCTTTTTTTTATCAAATGCATTCAATCAAAATTTTGAGATAACCATCAAATTAGACCAAAGATCATAGACTCTGGAGTCAACACCCCCCCCCCCCCAGAGTATAGGGACAAGTTTGGTAAGTTTTTTTTTATGGAGGAAGTGGTCATATAGACTTTGGAGGAGGCACATTTGATGAGAATTTGATAGTCTTAGTTCCATTTCAAGAGTCAAGTGACCAGGGGGAAACTAGGCCCCAAACCTTGTTTCCCCATACAAGTTTGGTTGAAATTTTGGGATAGCCATTTTGTTCAAAATAGTTCATATATATATATATATATATATACATATATATATATATATATATATATATATATACATATATATATATATATATATATATATATATATATATATATATATATATATATATATATATATATATATATATATATATATATATATATATATATATATATATATATATATATATATATAACAATACCTCTGGGGTTGACACATCCCCATAAAGCATGGGGTCAAGAGTTTTAGGTTATCCTCCAGGGGCATATTAGGTATTATGGAAGGGTTGGCTGTATAGACTTTGAAGGAGGCTCATTTGATTGGAAATTAGAAGTTCCAGTTCCCCATTTTTGGAGTCAAAAGTGAGGAGGGCAACAGGACCTCTACACGCCCTCTTATCCCCTAATTACATAAAAAAACTAGTTTTTTTAACTGAAAGTAAGGAGCGACATTAAAACTTAAAACGAACAGAAATTACTCCGTATATGAAATGGATTGTCCCCTCCGCAATCCCTCGCTCTTTACGCTAAAGCTTTTAATTGTTTTAAAAAGGAGAGTTGTGGCAAAGAATCAAACTTTAGCGTAAAGAGCGAGTGATTGCGGAGGGGACAACCCATTTCATATACAGAGTAATTTCTGTTCGTTTTAAGTTTTAATGTCGCTCCTTACTTTCAGTTAAAAAAAACTAGTTTTTTTTTTATGTAATTTCAGAACGTTTTTGAATTAATGCATGTTTGGTTTTGGCTCTCCGCACATAAATTATTAAAATGAAATGTGTATATTAATTCTTTTTTGGCTAAATGACTTTCTCTTAGATTTGATCAGACGATTTTGAGAAATAAGGGGTGGAGAAGGAGGCCTAGTTGCCCTCCAATTGTTCGGTTACTTAAAAAGGCAACTAGAACTTTTAATTTTTAACGAACATTTTTATTAGTAAAAAATATACGTAACTTAAGAATTAACTTACGTAACAAACTTTCATAATCTTATATTTTTATTATGTATACGAGGGGGTTTGTACCCTCGTTAATACCTCGCTCTTTACACTAAATCGTATGTTTTTTCCCAATTCTTTAAGAATGACCCCTGAATCAGAAAGGCCGTAGAATAAATAGTTGAAATTACTAAAAATACTTTAGCATAAAGAGCGAGGTATTTATCTCTTCCTAAATGCCTCGCTCTTTATGCTAAAGTATTTTTAGAACCCCTCATATGCGTAATAATCTCTGTTCGTTTTAAGTTTCAATGCTACTCCTTCCTTTCATTTGAAAAAAACGTTTTCATGTTTGTTTTTCATTGTTTTCTTATAGTAATGCTAGAAAATCCTGCGCCCTTTTTCTTTGAATTTTTCTTTCCCCATGACAGATTCATCCAAGGAAAGATCCTCCAACATAGCCCTCTCCCCTCAGCCCCACCCCCAATTAAAATAAAATCCCCCTGAAAACGTCTGTACACTTTCCAATAACCATTACTAATGTAAACACTGGTCAAAGTTTGTAACTTTCAGCCCCTCCCCCAGGGATTGTGGGGGAGTAAGTCATGATACGCTGAATCTGATAGTGTCATTTTCGTTAAGATTCTACGACTTTTAGGGGGTGTTTCCTCCTATTTTCTTAAATGATGCAAATTTTCTCAGGCTCGTAACTTTTGATGGGTAAGACTAAACTTGATGAAACTTATATATTTAAAATCAGCATTGAAATGCGATTCTTTTGATGTAGCTATTGATATCAAAATTCAATTTTTTAGAGTTTTGGTTTCTATTGAGCTGGGTCGCTCCTTACTACAGTTCGTTACCACGAACTGTTTGACAGGTCAAAGTGTGTAACTTGTTGCCCGTCCCACGGGGACTGTGGGGGAGTAAGTCGTCCCCAAAGACATAGTTATAAGGTTTTTCGACTACGCTGAATAAAATGGCTATCTCAGAATTTTGATCCGTTGACTTTGAGAAAATAGTTAGCGGTGGAGGGGGTCTAGGTGCCCTCCAATTTTTTCCGTTAAGCTTTTAATTGTTTTAAAAAGTAGAATTGTGGCAAAGAGTCAAACTTTAGCGTAAAGAGCGAGGGATTGCGGAGGGGACAACCCATTTCATATACAGAGTCATTTCTGTTCGTTTTAAGTTTTAATGTCGCTCCTTACTTTCAGCTAAAAAAATTAGTTTTTTTTTATGTAACTTCTGAACGTTTTTGAATTAATGCGTGTTTGGTTTTGGCTCTCCGCACATAAATTATTAAAATGAAATTTGTATATTAATTCTTTTTTGGCTAAATGGCTTTCTCTTAGTTTTGATCAGACGATTTTGAGAAATAAGGGGTGGAAAAGGAGGTCTAGTTGCCCTCAAATTTTTCAGTTACTAAAAAGGCAACTAGAACTTTTAATTTTTAACGAATGTTTTTATTAGTAAAAATTATACGTAACTTAAGAATTAACTTACGTAACAAACTTTCATAATCTTATATTTTTATTATGTATACTAGGGGGTTTGTACCCTCGTTAATACCTCGCTCTTTACACTAAATCGTAAGTTTTGTCCCAATTCTTTAAGAATGACCCTGAATCAGAAAGGCCGTAGAATAAATAGTTGAAATTACTAAAAATATTTTAGCATAAAGAGCGAGTTATTTATCTCCTCCTAAATACCTCGCTCTTTATGCTAAAGTATTTTTAGAACCCCTCATATGCATAATAATCTCTGTTTGTTTTAAAGTTTCAATGCTACTCCTTCCTTTCATTTGAAAAAACTTTTCATGTTTATTTTTCATTGTTTTCTTATAGTAATGCTAGAAAATCCTGCGCCCTTTTCATTGAATTTTTCTTCCCCCATGACAGTTTCCTCCAAGGAGAGATCCTCCAACATAGCCCCCTCCCCTCAGCCCCACCCCCAAACAAAATAAAATCCCACTGAAAATGTCTGTACACTTCCCAATAACCATTACTGTATGTAAACACTGGTCAAAGTTTGTAACTTGCAGCCCCTCCCCCAGGGATTGTGGGGGAGTAAGTCATCCCCAAAGACATAGTTATTATAGTTTTCGACTATGCTGAACAAAATTTTGATTTGTTGACTTTGGGGAAAAAATGAGCGTGGGAGGGGGCCTAGATGCCCTCCAATTTTTTTGGTCGCTTAAAAAGGGCACTAGAACTTTTCATTTCCGTTAGAATGAGCCCTCTTGCAACATTCTAGGACCAATTGGTCGATACGATGACCCCTGGGAAAAAAAAAAAAACAAACAAACAAATAAACACGCACCCGTGAATTGTCTTCTGGCAAAAAATACAAAATTCCACATTTTTGTAGATAGGAGCTTGAAACTTCTACGGTAGGGTTCTCTGATACGCTGAATCTGATGGTGTCATTTTCGTTAAGACTCTACGTCTTTTAGGGGGTGTTTCCCCCTATTTTCTTAAATAAGGCAAATTTTCTCAGGCTCGTAACTCTTGATGGGTAAGACTAAAATTGATGAAACTTATATATTTAAAATCAGCATTAAAATGCGATTCTTTTGATGTAGCTATTGATATCAAAATTCCATTTTTTAGAGTTGAGAGTGATTAGAGGGTAACCAGCCTCCCCTCTCCACTCTTATGCAGCTATTTTGTTATAAATAGTTCAAAACGCAAAAAACTATAACTTAGGGGGTTGAAAATCTCTCATAGCCCCCGGGCAAGGGTTGTAACTTATAAGTTGTTCATTGTTAACATATATGGTTTTAGTAGAGGACGTGGGCGTATTGGCTTTGGAGGGGCTCATTCGGTTGGAAAATGAAACTTCCTTCTTTTTTTCTAGAATAAAAAGTACCCCCCCCCAGTTCCCAGGGAAAGGGGTGTGAGTTATGCAAGTTGCTTATTGTTACTTTGATACTTTGTCTATTTTAATGCTCGGGTGCACTGATTTATGAGGTAATTTAGATTTACAGGGCATGGGCTGTGAATTATGCAAGTTACTTATTGTTACTTTGGTTTTAGTTTTGATATTTCAATGAAACTTTGATGCTGAAAAAAAATCTGATTTTGAAATAGGGACTTTTGAAAAACTTGAAACTTTGGCAATCAAAAGCAAACAAAAATTAGTTTCTAAAAAATTCCGGAAAAGAAGTTGTTGAAAGAAAAGTAAAGGAGTTTTCAGCAATTAATAGCATCATTTATCCAATATTCAGTTTAATTTTACTAGTTCTTCCCAAACCTGTTCAAGACACATAAAGTTTTTGTTACAAACAAGAGTTTGGCTACTGCCTGTTTCCCTAACTACAAAAGTCTAAAGCCTACTGCATATTTGGTGCTTTGCTAAAATGAATTATATTACACATAATTTTTTGTACTTACTGCAACATTAAAAATTAACTAAGAATTTAAGGAAAACAAAATCTTTAGTTGATCAGTTTTTTGCTATTATATCATTATATATGAAATATTCAGTTTAATTTTATTTGTTCTTTCAAAGACTGTTCAATACACATATAGTTTTCAGTAAAGTGTCAATGATGCACTAAGCTTTATACTTTTAAAGTTACAAAGGGGGGGGGCAGTAGCCAAATTTTTGTTTGCAGTGATTTCTGTTTGTTTTAAGCTTGATATGCATTTTCAATTAAGTTTTACTCATTTTTAGGTTTATTTATTCATTTATATTGGTACCTGTAAATTGTTTGTTTCCTATGATTGTTTATTTAATTTCCGTTCGTTTTGGATTTTATTTATTCTTCCATAGTAAGGGAGTTTTTGTTCATGGATATTCAATTTGAATTTTACTCGTTCTAACATTTATTTATTCATTTATATGGTATATGTTGTGTGTTTAATTGCTATTAATTGTTTATTTAATTTCTGTTCGTTTTGGGTTTTATTTATTCTATAATAGCAAATTCTGGTCGTTATGAGTTTGAATTATTACAGATTTTTATTTCTACTGATCTTAAGTTTAATAAGGCCTTTGATTTTCTTTGAAAAACTTCTTCCTCGGAAAGTATTTATAATTAATGTCAATTAAAAACCTTATAAAATCAATTAAAAAAAACTTTACAAAAGAAGTTTTTCAAAGAAAAGTAAAGAGCTTCATTAAAGCAAAAATGAACAGAAATAAAACTGTTAATTTTCAAGCATAAAACTGCCAGAAATTACTATCAATAAATTAAAGAAATACGAAACAACCAGAGTGGTTACATGTCGGAGCGTAACTTTTTATGGGGCAGGGGCGTAACTTTTTATTGGAACTGGGCCTTCCAGACATCAACCCCCCTCAGGACCTCAATTTGGCCCCCCCAGCTGAAATTTAGTTCCTGCGAAAAACTTGTAAAAACTAACATAAGCCTGCATAATTCAAGCATATGAGGTATGAAAAAACAGGTCAATTTTCTTTAGTATATCTTTAACCTGATTGTACATGGCGCATTTTTTTCCTCTTCATTCTCATTTTCCCTTGATTTTGGAAAAATTGCTCCCACTTTGCCCCCCCCCCCCCAGGATTTTAATGAAATAATGCCATTTGTCATATGGCTGAGACCCCCTCCTCCACTTATTGGCGAGATTTTAGGGGGTAAGACCTCCCCCTGGATTTTGAAAAATATCTTTGGGTGGGGGTTTTTTTTCATTAAAAAAATGCCTTTTTTTGGTATTTTCATTGGAAACGAGAGAATTTGTTTCCCCCAGATTTTGAAAAATATTTTTCCCTCTAAAATTTTCATAAATTAACGCCACTACCCTCAGTCCCCTCCTCCAGGAAAAATATGAATATTCATCTGTGAGATTAGCTTGGCTTAGTTGTGGAACATTGTGCAATTTGACTCTGGCAAATTTCAAATCATGCTTACAAATGCAGGATGGAAAAATTCTTTTCCTAATGCTGGCCCAAAAGCCCGTCAGGAAATTCCGAGTTTTTAATATATTTTTTCCTCTTTAGAATAATTTGCACTGGTAAGTCACCCTAAATGCTCTAACCTCCCATAAGTCGTAGGTCTTGGGACATTGTTTCAAGGGAGCATGTCAAAACATAAAAACATTTATTTTAGGCTCAAGCTTTGAAGATTGTGTGTATGAATTGAGTACCCATTTGATAAATATCTTTGGGGGGAGGGGGAAGTTCCCCTGTGTCCAGATTGATTTATAGCATTTTAGGATACCCCCTTCATAAGAACCATATATAGAGATCGTTTTTCCAAATTGTGCTATTTATTTCAGTAAGAAGCATAAGAGATATTATTAAAACGATTGTTTTTAAAGATTTGTACTTTTCAAGAAAAGTGTCTATTTTGAGATATTTAATATTAAAAGGTTATCTTTTTGGAGTAAGATCAAATTTTTCCTGTGTTAATTAGATTAATGTTCCGGGGCTGTATTTGTTGTGAATCGAATTTGAATAGTTTCAATTAGTGTGTATAGGTTGATTCTTTCTCTATTGAGCTTTTATTGTGATGACTTTTGTGGGAACTCTTAAATTAAATTGATTTAATTTATTAATTAATTTATTTCATTTATTTCAATTTTAATTTATTTATTTATTTCAATTTTCAATTTATTTCAATTTCAATTATTAATTTATTTCAAGTAAATTAGCTTGATGCTGTCTTGGACAGGTAGTGCTGTGTTAGGACATGGCTGTGTTTCTCGGTAAGTTCAATTGTTCAAATGATTAGAGATCATGAGTTATATGAAAAGAACGTCAATTTTGTTGATAAAACTTGGAGAAGTTGTGGTCCCAACACTTCTTCTCCCTGCATACATGCCTAGTGTTGAGAATATTTTAAATATTGGAATTATTTTCGATTTTCTTTTTCAACAATTGGATTAAAGCATATATTGTGTTAATTTATTATTGTCAGCGTTTTTTTTTTTTTTTTTTTTTTTTTTTTTTATGGTAGGCCAGACTTAACCTTGGGTCAAGATTTCCTCTGGTCTGTATTTCCTCTGTGTATTTCCTCTGGTCTGGTGGTATAGAGCTCCATTCATATGTAGGTCCTAATTATATAGAATTTAAAGAATTTACTTATTGCTAATGAATTAGTCAACTTAATTGAATTTATTATTGTATTGGATTTATTAAATAATAAATTAATAAAATATAATTTCTAATTAAATAATTTCAATTATTTACTTTTTTTTAATTTTTAGTTTTTATTTCAGTATACCTGGTCCTAATGATAAAATTTAAATTTTTAGTATGATTACATTGAAATCTAGAGTAAATCTATTGATTAAAAATGGTGGTTAAATTGAAATGTAAATTTAATCGAGTTGAAAGTTGTGTTTCATTATTGTTGTCAGGATGTTTTATTGGTGGATTAAACATTGTCTATTTTTCGGTAGGTCGATATTAAACTGGATGGTTTATTGGATAAATATTTGGATATTTAAACCTATTAATTAAATTTAATTAAATATTTTATTTAATTAATTTCACTTATTTTTATAGAATTTAAGGAATTTACCCAATGATTTATATTTTCTCATTTTTCTCTTAGTACGCCTGCACCTAGTCCTTCTCCTTCTAAATCTACATACGGATCACGTCAAAAGCCCGATGTGGTTTTATTGCCAAATTCTTCATATAGACGATACGGCAGCAGTAGCTATGCCCCCTCAGAATCAGGGCGTGAGTCCCAAATGTCAGGCTTTTCAGACTTGTACTCACGTGCTGACACATTATCCCCAACGCCATCTATGTACGGGAAAAACTACGAAGCAAATGGTTTGAAAACAAGGAAACCATGCAATTGTAACAAATCGCAGTGTCTTAAACTGTATTGTGAGTGTTTTGCCAATGGGGAATTTTGCCATAATTGTAATTGTTTGAATTGTTTTAATAATTTGAAACATGAAGAAGAGAGACAGAAAGCAATTAAAGCTTGTTTAGATCGAAACGCTAATGCATTTAAGCCTAAAATTGGTAAAACTAAAGGGAACAACAACACAACTGAAAGAGCACACAATAAAGGGTGCAATTGTAAGAGATCAGGCTGTTTGAAAAACTATTGTGAATGTTATGAAGCAAAGATAGCCTGCTCTGAGAGGTGCAAATGTATGGGGTGCAAAAACACAGAGGAAGCATTGTGTCCTAACTCAGCAGCCAAGGAAGAGAAACTATCACGAGTTGTGAAAGGGAGTAGAACCAAGTCAGGCGAACCTAAACCCCCCAGATCCTTCAGTTTTATGACACAGGATGTTGTTGAAGCCACATGCCAGTGTTTATTAGCTCAGGCAGAGGAGGCTGTTTTATCTGATAAAGGAGCAGAGGCTATAGAACAACTTGTTTTAGAAGAATATGGAAGGTGTTTAGTACAAATTATTGACTATGCTAACAAAATGAAGAGCTAACTGGGTCTTTTCATTCTACAAAGTGTTGTATAAACCATAAGCCAGCCTCACATTGATATGGAGTTCAAGTTTTTACTGGTTTGAGTGGCACTCTTTTTCTGTAACCTGGTTCGTTTATTACCCCTGTATTTATAATTTCTTACTGAATTTTATGAATTGTCATGTGATATGCTGTTTTTTTCTAGTTAAAAATTCAACTATAATCTCTTTGTTGGATTTAATGTCAAAGACGCCATAATTTTAGTTATGGTTAAAGGAAATGATGTTACAGTCATGCATACATCAGGGTTAATACCCCTAATTCCAGTTTTGGCAATTTTGAGTTTAGTTTTCTTTTGTTTTGTATGCTACTTTGTCAGTTTGTTACAAGACCTGGAAATTTGAGCAAAAGTTTTTTTTCAAAGGAGTAGGAATAAAGAGTTACCAAATATATTTGTCAATCCTTATGTCCTTACAGAACACGAATAGTGTGAGAGCAATGTTATGTAGCATTGTAGGCTATCCATTTTGAGCCCAGTGGCTAGTGGCCCCTGATAGTGGAATCCAGATGTGGATCTGTCAATGACCTCTTTAAAATCAAAACTAATCTTCATAAATATATCTACTACTACTACTACTATTGACAACTCACTGCTGCACAAAGCCGTCTGAGGCCAGGACAGCTAAGCATGCTTCTCCTCCATCCCAGTCTATTCAAAGTCTCCCTCTTCACATCCTCCCAAGGAGTTTCTATTTCCCTTAAAAATTGTCTTATGATATCCATCTACCCCACTCAGTGCTAATAGGCTTATCGTTTGGCCCTAGACGGCTGCCTGACGAGGATTATCTTGGGCAATGCGGCAATCTTCATCCATAGAACATGTCTGAACCATCTTAACCTTTCTCTCATTATAGCCCTAGAAAGCAGGCTTGAACAAAATTTTTGTACAGCTTACTGTTTGAGATACATTGAGTCAGATGGATCGCCAAAACAATTCGTTGGCAATTTCTCTGAAAAATCTCTACCCAATCCTCCTCCGTTTTTCAGAGAACCCAGGTTCCGGAACCATAATTGACTACTGTCATTACTTTAGCTTCCAATAGTCTAATCTTGGTTCACGGACCCAGCCTTTGTAACTGGGAAAAACAAACCTTGCGTGTGGGCTATTCTATTTTTAGTAAATTCAGTGCCCCCACCGTCCCAGCAAATAAGTCAACCTGGGTAAGTGATGGTGTCCATTTGATCGAACTTATCGTTAATCTAACATCATCTCTTCACCTTCACTTATTACTGGTCTAAGCGACTTTGTTTATAAACAATAATTTTCAGGTCTATTCTTGCACCCTGAACTCATAAAGCCTTTAAAAATTTAGTAATTTTGTTAACACTTTCATCTAGGATACATAAATCATCAGCATAATCCAACATAGGAGTTTTACTTCCCCAATGTATTCCGTGTTCTCCCATCACCTTGCTGCACTCCTTAGGATAAAGTCCATCGAAATGGGCCATAAAAATAGGGGTAGGACGCAACTCTGCTTAACTCCTGCGCTGGTTCGAAACCAGCTCCAAACCTCATTTCCTACCTTAACTGCAGCAATGTTACTCTCGTAAATACCACTAATCACTTTGATGTATTTATTTGATATATCATACAAGGATAAAACCGTAGCTAAAGCTCTTCTATCAGCTGAATCAAACGTTTGCTCCTAATCTATAAATCTGAGGACTAAAGGGGTTTGATGACTCTGGCACTTCTCAGTTATTGACCTAAGAGTAAAAAATTGGTAAACACATTTTCTACCTTTTCTAAAACCGCACCGTTCTTCTCTTAAAACTTTATTACTGCGTCTCTAAGTCTAAAAAGTATGATCATAATAAGTCATTTGCTTCCTGCAGAAACTAAGCTTATGCTTCTATAATTATCGCACTCACTCTTATCACCTTTCCTATTGAGGGATATAATTAGTTTTCCGAAGATCGCTAGGTACTTCCCCCTTTTCAAAAATGGTATCAATAATGTTCAGTAGATTGTCTCTAAATTCGTAACCACTGCTTATTTCCTCCAAAATAATCTTCCATAACATCCAACACACCCCAAAATTTGTCATTTCTGTCCATATTTTTCTGTAACTCTGTCACGGTTTAGCATATTCTCGAAATGTTCTGCCCACCTCTCTTTAACTCTTTCCTTATCACTAATTGGGGTGCCGTTTTTATCTTTAACCGGGATAGGTCCAGATTGACTATTTCCTTTCAATATATTAACATGCCAGTTCGATATTTTACTGTTATGCTGTGTGGCTTATCTTCCAGTTCTTCAATAATTTTATCAAGGCCTCTACTTTACACTTCCTAATATCGTGTTTTAATGCTCTCTCTAATTTCTTTAAGTTTGTGATATATCACTCAAATAATTCTCAAAGAAGTCCCTGTCCCTCTCTATTAAGCCTAAATCATCTTCACTTTTGTTTACAACTGATTTTCTATTTTTCTTCCCATAAACACCATCAGCGACTTCACAAACTATTTCCCTAAAATTACTTATCTATCTTCTATATTGCCAAATTTTAGCCTGTTCCCGGAAAGTTCTTTTCAAGATTCTCATCAGTTCCTTCCAATACAGGTACCCTTCCTAAATTTTAGCTTTAAATTAACCCAAGACACTATTAGATCATGATCTCTGTTTTTAACATCAATAACAGCACTCCTATATACCCTAGTGTCTCATATCGATCCTGCCAGCCTGTGGCTTATAAAAACACAATCAATAAGGTTATCTGTCTTGCCATCACATGAATACCTTGTTAACCTATGGGCCATTTATGACTGAAAATTGTACTCATTATAACTAGATTGATTTACCAGTAAAACTGCAAGAGTCTTTCCAGTGTTATTTTCTATTCCTTCACCAAATTTACTTAGGCTTAGATACCATCTATACCTATTTCTACCGACTGGGGTATCAAAATTCCCCAATAAAAACAAAAAAGGATACCAATCCTCCAGAGCCATTAGATTTCAGGTTCTGGGTCTTTTTTATAAAAACTAGTTAGATGCAGAGATTGTGTCTTAAAGATAAAAGGATAAAGATCCTCCAGGGCCATCGCTGGTGCTCAGGGCGTCGAATGAACGTTTCAGTTTTGTTGGGTTTTTTTTTTATATAGACTTAAGATTCATAGATTGTTTCTTAAATATAAAAAGATAGAGATCCTCCAGGGCCATCGCTGGTGTTCAGGGCGTCGAAACAACGTTTCAGCTGTTGGGTCTTTTTTTTTATAGAGACTAGTAAGATCCATAGATTGTATCTTTAAAATAAAAGGATAAAGATTCTTCAGGGCCATCACTGGTGCTTGGGACGTCGAATCAACGTTCCAGTTGCTGGATCATTTTTTTGCAGGGACTAGTAAGATCCATAGAAAGCGCCTTAAAGATAACAGTATAATGATCCTCCAGAGCCATCGCTGGCTCTCAAAAATTTTTTTCTTTTTGTGTTTAACTGGCTAAAATTTCAGGTAATGAAGACATTGCAATCAGAATTTCGCGACCCTCATCCGTAATGAATCTGGTTACAATGACTCTTGATTTCCTTTTTTTTAAACTGCAAAGCAGAACTTTGTTAGTAAGTGATTTCAAAAAGCATTTATTGTAAAAAAAAGGCAGTTACTCGATTTTTTTTAAATACAAATTCCTTTTATTAGCCAAAAAAATACATTTTCTATATAAAACAAATATATATTAATTTTAAAGCTTTTCAAGCTAAAAAAGTTTTAATTAAAAAAAAAGGATTGCTATCAATGAATAAATGAAACCCAGAACGAATAGAAATTACAATGAATAACCAATTCAAACTTAAAACAAACAGAAGAAGGACTAACGCCTCTCAAGCCTTCTAAAGACCAGAGTCCCATTTGCGCTTTACTAAAAAAGAAAACAATTCTTGTAACGTTTCTAGTCTAAAATTATTCTCAATAAAGTGCAAATCACTTCAACCTACAGGGGACTTAGAAGGGGTTATTTCTAGTCCCGTTTGTGCTAGTTTCTGTTCGTTTTAATTTTGACTTATTATCCACTGCATTTTCTGTTCGTATTAGGTCTCATTTATCCATTAGCAGTGATTTCTATTCGTTTCAAGTTTGAAGTATTAATTATATTTATTTCTGCTCGTCTTTGGTTTAATGTTGCTCTTTGACTTGTTATGAAAACCTGTTGTTTTAGCAAGTTTTTAAGTAAAGTTAAAGGGACAAAAACTTTAATATTCATGTCTGATTAAACGCAGTTTGCGACCTCACTACACTTTTCGCTCTATACTGTGTGCATGATGACTTATTTTGTCCATTGTAATAAAGATTATGACAAAAGGACTGGACACACGTTTTTGGCACCGATTTGAGCTTGAAAAATTTCCTAGTTTTCGTTGCCAATTTACAAAAAAAACGAGCTAAATTATAATTAATAATTATATCAATTAAATATTACATAGTAAAAAAAAACTCTTATTAACAATAAAAAAACAATTAAATAATTCATTAAGAACGAATATAAAGATTTTAATTAAGATTTTTTATAATGAAATGAAATTTAAAAATATTAAGTATTTTAATAATAAAAGAATTTGATAATAATAAAAGAACCAAATAACAAGTTGAGATCCACCCTGCGACTATTGATAGCAAACAGCAGACTAATGGTGTCCATGATGTTCAGTTTTGAAATCTCGCGCAAATGGGACTAATGGTGTCAGTTTTGAAATCTCGCGCAAATGGGACTAATGGTGTCCATGATGTTCAGTTTTGAAATCTCGCGCACTTGGGACTAATGGTGTCCATGATGCTCAGTTTTGAAGTCTCGCACAAATGGGACTAATGGTGTCCATGATGTTCAGTTTTGAAATCTCGCGCAAATGGGACTAATGGTGTACATGATGTTCAGTTTTGAAATCTCGCGCAAATGGGACTAATGGTGTCCATTATGTTCAGTTTTGAAATCTCGCGCAAATGGAACTAATGGTGTCCATGATATTCAGTTTTGAAATTTCGTGCAAATGGGACTAATGGTGTCCATGATGTTCAGTTTTGAAATCTCACGCAAATGTGACTAATGGTGTCCATGATGTTCAGTTTTGAAATCTCGCGCAAATGGGACTAATGGTGTCCATGATGTTCAGTTTTGAAATCTCGCGCAATTGGCATTGTTTTTATATTGCTATCGTTTGCCCAATGAGCTTCTGAAATCGGTGCCAGAAAAAAGCTACGTGTGTCCAGCCCTTAAAAATGAAAACTGTCGAAATTGTGAGATAGCTAAAAACAGGTCTGCAGATGAAAGACGACAGATTGCCAAAGATTGTCCTTTTCGGCCGAACAAAAGCATTCTCATACTCCGAATGGAGTATGAGGATGTCGTAACGAAAGATTTATGGGAAACAGAAATTCTCGGGAGGGTGTAAAAATGGAGACTTTGAATAGATTGGGATGGAGAAGGAGCGTGCGGAGCTGTGTTAGTCTCAGGCACCTTGGTGCTGCAGTGAAATGTTATAGTATTAGTAATTAATTTCAAGAGAGAGAAATATGAGCTACTTTAATTAAAAACTATATATCATCAATTGATTTCAGATAAATTGGTCTGGATTTCTTCTTCTTTTGTTCAATTGCGCGCCCTGCTTTCCCTTCTTTCTTTGAGTATGACTTCGGTGGTAGATTCACCGGGCGAGGGTAGGGATTACGATAGTGAAGGGCTAAAAGAGAAATTAGTATTTTATTGTTCAGATTCTTTCGAAGCATAGCTATTTTTAATTAAATACTCCATTATTTCTTTCTATTTGGATTGTACATTTAACAAATAAAGAAACCTTCGGCAAATTTCGATTAATTTTTGGATTGGTTCTAGAGTTTATATTTTTCCAAAAACATTATCAATTAGATTTTAGAAATGCTGAAAATGAAAAGCCTTGAAAATAAAACAAATTAGACTTTAGAAACTATGCACTCAAGTATCATAGTCGTAATGACAACTATAACATAGCGTCAAGCAAAAAACACTCCGTAGTAATCAAAGGTTTAGAAATGCGTTAAAAAATTGTCTAGTGAGATTATAATGCAATTTGTAGCTGATTCAAGAATCGTAACTATTATTTTGATTAGTTTTAATAATAGGAGGTTATTATGAAAACAAATTGACCGGATTTTTAAAAAGAGCCTGAAGCCCCTCAAAACTGGCGTCGGAGCAAAACTAAAAGTAAAACACTGAAATCGCCTGTTGAAAACTCTATACAGCACTGATTTATCTTCTTTTTTTCTGTTTTCTTTTTCGTCGCTAGCCGGACACTGGAACATCGTAAAGAGCTGATCAAGCACTCATTTATAACGCCATCATAAAGTGCCATATGGCACCTTAAAAGGACAATTTGGGTGTCATTTCTGGAACGCGACGGCTAGGTGGACCACTGAAACATCAAAAAGAGCTGTTTAAAGGCTCATTTTAAATCCAATTTTTAAACCTAACCAACTTTTTATAAATTTGATAAAGCCATCTTAAAATACCATATGTAACTAGAAAATTGCACTTTGAGTGCCATTTTCGGAATGGAAAGGCTGGGAAGAATGAAAAGGGTATTATAATAATCTTTATGGTTTAAAATCCTAATTCTGAGGTGCTGAAAACTGAGCTTTCTTCAACTTTTTAGAGAGTTAAAATCGCGCCGTAAAAGTTAGTGATTTCATGGCCGGTAAAAAAAAAAAAAAATCTATTGAGAGCTTTAAAAATGATTCCTTTATTTTCTGAAGGCCGCTTAAGGGTTTATATGTTTCTATTTCTGTTTTGTTACGTCCATTTTGTGATTTCAGTAAAGGGCGACGTAAAGTATCCACGACAATCTTCAGTCAGTCCCTATCCAATCTCTGACCATGGCTTCAAAAACCTCCAGTTTAAAGGTACTCTGAGTTTTTGCTAAAGAATTTTCTTCTGTCCTACCGGCTGCCGTCTCCAGGGAGGTACTGACTCGCAGATGAGGACCTTCTGAAATATCGTGCCTCTGGCGCGACGCAAGGTGTGATCAAACAGCTCGAGGGAACGTCTTTTGATGACAGATAACTCTTCAAACTGACCACAATAGCTTCTTACTTTGCTATTGGGGAAAAAATGAACAAGCCAATAACGAATTTCATATAGCACACCAATAAGAATATTCTGATCTCCGGTCTCTTATAACTCCGATCAACCAAAATCTTTAAAATCACCACATGAAATTGGTGTTATTTTTTTATTATTAACAAACGGGTTACAGGGTATAGTCTGGGGTATCTGTATTAGTTGTTCTAAAAATGGTCCAAAAATTAGCTCAAATACGATGACTAAAATAAGATAAAACAGGTTTGCAAATTTTCTCGGTCTTAGCAGTAGTAAAAGCTAAGTATGAATAGGCCCCAAGATATATCAATTTAAAAAAAGGTTTTGTGATTAAAGTAGAGAGCGAAGTTGCAACTTAAAACGAACCAAAATTACTTCTTCGTGGTTTATGCCACATATTTTTGAAAAACCGCTTTAAAAAATGGATTTAAAATCCATTGGTACCAGGTAAGACAGCTCATCGTCTGGTTCCCGCCTAAAAAATAACAATAATAATTAAAAAAAAATGGTTTGTCCAGCTACCTTCGTTCAAGTTCCGTTGGAATATTGCTTGTTATCTATGAAGAAACAATCAAATTACTTTGTTTACCTCATTGACTTTTAACATAAACTTTTAAGAGATATAGATCATGGTTGTTGACAGGGTAATTTTTTTAAACCGCTGTATTGAATTCCTTCTATGTATTTAAACGCTATCAGTGGCGTCAACTGGAGGGAGGCCTTACACCCCCAGCCCTCCCAATAGTGTGGCATTCGCCACAAATGTGAATGAAAATACATTCGCCGCATTTTTAAATGAAAATACAGCTTTGTTAAACCGTTGGTTTTCATTCATGAATTCGACCTCCTGACACATTCAGATGTCTAATAAAGGAAATAGCCCATTCTCTTTTCAAATATCCAAATAAACAAAGTAAATAAATTTACCCATTTCTATCCTTGCTTCTCCTTCATGTATTAGATCTAATATTTCCTTTTCTCGTTCTTCATTTTTGTTTTTTCTGAATAGCTTTCTAGCTTCATCTCGAATATAATTTTGTTCTTGGGCGGTATCCGCTGGATCCTTAGCAGTCCAACTTTTGCTTAAGCCAATTACTCTTCTGTATAAGCCTAGTACATCCCTTCGAATCGACATTTTACCTATAAGAAAAAATGAATGATATAAAGGTGACTGATCAGATATTTTGATTGACAACAAATTGTCAATTTGATTGACAATTTGACAGACAATAAAAATAATCATTGTCTTTAAATGAAAGTTTTAAGCGAAATTGAAACTTAAAAGAAGAAGATGTTCTGTGGTGACGCTGTAGGTTTCATTTCAGCTTAGTAATACAGGACCCAGGCTTTGAACCCAGTTCAAATCCTATGTTATTATGATAAAAGCAACATACTGCAGGACCAAGGCAAAAGTTGACTGATCAGATTATTTGATTGACATTAAATTGGGACTTTGACTGACAATAATTATAATCATTATTTTTAAATGAAAGTTATGAGCAAAATTGAAACTTAACAGAAGAAGACTTAACAGTACCTTTAAAGTTCCTATTGAAACATTAAGTTTAAAATTTCTGTTGTGTCATGTTACGTCAATAGCAAACCTGGACTTAATCGACTTATTTTTAGTATGATTCTACATTGAGGGGTGATGTCCGACTTTTCCCTCCTAGTACCGCTGCCCTTCCCAAATTAAAGACTCTGATTCCATGCCTTTTTGCAGGAACATGGAATGAGTCAGAGCATGGGATTACTTCTGCAGGATGTCGGCTCTTGTTGGAGCTGATCGCCAAGTGTGGAAAACCATGTCGTGACCAAAATGAGCCCAGGCTTGCGCAAAGGCTGCATTCAACTAAAGGTCCAAAGGACTTCTTGCTGTCTATGTGGGTTTAAGAAATTTGTGTCTTGGCTGACCTAGTGGCAGTATTCTACTATGGATATATATGTTACAAATAATTTCAAAAATTTCAAGCTTTTGATATGCTTTCTCTTGAATGTCAATATGAATTCTAAAGATGAAATTTTTGAAAGGCAATGAAAAATTTACGTTTCTACGACTACTGCGCTAATAAAAACTCATTGCAGCACCAAACCACTTGGGACCAAAATAAATAAACGCGTTTTCTTATTTCAGCCTGTTCAAAGCTTCACTCTACTTCGTCTCGCCTAGTTATGAACTCTTCCCACTCCATTTGGCTTCAAGATTTTTGTATGACTCCAGATGAATTGTCAAAAAGCATAATCATTGGCAGTATGTCATTCATCTGCAATATGTGAACAATCAATCTTCATTTTTTTTTCTTACAGGGCAAGAAAGTAAAATCGAACTATACTTCCTCGTGAAGTTTATTGCATGATATACGGTTGGTCAAAACATCACTGAGGACTATCCTCAGACAATTCCTCTTGTATTACATATTTTTTGTTAATATTACCATTCAGGTAAGTGAATTTTTCACTTACGTAAGTGAATTTATATTCTTGTTACTTGGTATTAGGAATGGATCCAGGGGGTGGTTTTGGGGGAAGGCACCCCCAGGAGGTCAAATAGTGCACTAACTATGGGGTTGGAGGGGCAAAAAACACTGATGGGGGAGCCAGCTTTTCATTGGTGCCCCCCAAACATTAGTTCTGCATCTTACTATGTCTGGATCGTTCTGCATCGTACTATGTACTATATCTTTAACCTTATTTATACGTGAAAAGCTGCTTAGTTTTTTTGACACTAGTTTCAATTTTTTATGTGCAGTCTGAAGTTTACCTTTCCGATTTGATTCTATGTTATACCCATGGTAAGTGGGCAGCTTCACTTACCTTGGCAGTACTATTAGTAAAGATGGTGGGAGCAGTGGAGATGCTAAAAGTAGAATAGCCAAAGCTTAGGGTATTTTTTCACAGTTAAAAAAAGTTTGGAAGAATAGGAAGAAAAGTCTGCAAACCAAGATTAGAATATTGGAAGCTACAGTAATGACAGTGGCCAAATATGGCTCTGAAGCATGAACGCTCCGAAAAGCGGATGAAAACTTACTAGACGCTTTCTGGAGAAATTTCCTATGGATTGTTCTGGGTACCCGGCTAACTGACCGTATTTCAAACAGTAGGTTGTACGAAAAGTGAGGTTTAATCTCACTTTCTAGGACTATAAAAAAGAGAAAGGTTGAGATGGCTAGGCCACGCTCTACGGATGAAAGATGACAGATTGTCCTTTTTAGCCATCCATTTGGGCTAAACAGAAAGCAGGTTGTTCTCGTAAGGGAATGGGAGGATGTTATAAATAAAGATCTAAAGGAAATAGGCACTTCCTAGGAGGATGTAAAGAGGGAGGCCTTGAATAAATTGGGTTGGAGGAGGAGCGTGCGTGGCTGCTTTGGCCTTTGGCGGCTTGGCGCTGTGATGAGTTACTAGTAGTAGTAGTAGTTCTACCACAGCTTTAGCTGCGTTCTTTAGGGCAAAATCCATCAAGATAATAAAGAGGGACAGCAAACAACCCTGCTTCACACCTGGTGTCATACGTCTCCAACTGCTAACCTCACTTCTTACCTTAACCGCATAAATATTATTTACATACGATGCGATCTTATGTGCTTCTCTGGTATCCAATACCAAGACAGAAATTTTAGCTGCCTTTCTGTTGGGTGAATCAAATGTCTATTCATAGCCCTTAGAACTGAGGACTAAAAGGGTCACTTCCCAATCACTAAACTAAGAATTAATCAGCGCATCCCCTTTCTCCTAAAAACAAACTGTTGTTATTTTTAAAATTCGGTCAAGAGTATCTCAGCCTAAAGACTGTCCGTAACTCATTATGCAAAGTAATTTGCTTCCTACAAAGTACGCAACTTAAGCTGGTAAAATGGTGAAACAACCTGGTCAAATAGACCATAAATAAGAAACAATCTTAGAAATTACGGTCACAAGTAAGCCAATTTGACATAACTACTTCGCCAATGTGAAAGCAGCATAATAATTTGCCCGCCATCGCAATTTTCCCAGTAGCCTAGTTTTCAAGAACAGGTAGCGTTCTAAATCCTTCTAGCGAACTAAGTCCAATTTGATTATTTAGATCTATTTAAAGATTTTTTGCTATAACGAATTCAATCAATAATCAAATGATCATACTTACAAATAAATTTATAACACTTATAATTAGAAACAAAAATTTTAATCAAGTATGTAACAGATGCACTCTCGCTCCTAGAAATCCAAGGATTTACTTGTTAGGCGAAAAATTTAAATTACATGAGCGTGCAGAAATTTCGATCCTAGGAATCTTCAACAAGTCTACTACAATAGAAAGTGGACTGACTGTTATCCTCTTCTACTTAGAAGAAATATTTTATTCTTGAAGTGGTGTGAGTCTAAGAGCAGTCAAGTACATCAAAAAACGATTCTTAGTCTAGGCCTACTTCATAATAGCCAATGGAGAATAATCCTAGTAAACATATTTTGCTGGGGGAGAATCTTTATCTTCAATTCCTTTACTGTTTTGCAATTTTTCGTAGCAAAATTCTGAAAAGTAAGTGCCAATTTGATTGCATTTTCCATTTTCAAATAATTTAAGTTCTAGTTAGGCTATGTTCAGCCTAATAGGTCTACCACCTTATCTTGCTGGCAAATGCGATTTCAGGTAATTTAAGGTAAGGTAATAAATGGAATACAATTTTGGCTATATATTTGCACATATGGGGGGGGTAAAATATTTCAACTACTTAAAGGTAGAAAAGAATTTGGTAAATGTTTAGTTTTGTCACAAGTGTTCAAACACTTTTTCTTTTCAAGATTAAATTTGTAGTAAAATTCAAGCTGATTGACTTTTGGCTATCGCCCACTTTATGCATTTTTAGTTTGTTGAAGGGGGATTTCAGAAAGCTACAAAATAGATGCACTTCTAGAATTTGTTATAGAGGGGGGGGGGGTTCTTTGGAAAATAATGTTACAGGGAGTTTATTTAAGGGCAGATTGTTGGGGTTTTATTACTACAAGGTAACTAGAACTTTTCTTGGTCTTTAAGGCTTAATATTTACTTGAGGTATGGGATGTTCAAATCTAAACATGAGAGCAGGGTAGCTAAGGGATATAGACCAAGAGGGCTCTATAAATGACTCCCTATAACCTTGGAGACAGAATCATTACTGTGGTGTTTAGGTCTCCTGAGTTGTGCAGATTCCCTTGGGAATGATCCAATAGACAAGATAAACTTTACCTGATACCTTGACTCATATACAAAGACAATTATTTGACAATAATTTTTATTTTCTTACTCACATACAACTTCAGATAATATGACTTCAATAGTTGCTAGCCATGTGTTATACATCAACAACAGAACTGTACTGAATACTTTCCTGGCTTCCAGGGCTGCTTTATGTCCAAAATAGCTTGTGATGAAAGTAAAGTTTTATCCAAATTTGGGCTGTATATTTGCACATTGGGGGGGAGAGGGGGTTAAAAAATAGCAGGTCTGCATGGCAACTATTCTGCATATTATGTAGACTAGTAGGAATTGTTGGTAAAATACATTATGATAGATTACATTAGATTAGTTAGATGGCATTTGAGTGTTTGTTAGTAAATGATTTTCAAGACTGAGAAAATATGCACAAATATTTGATTGAAAAACAAGAAATGCAAGGAAAATAGTGAAGTTAAAGGCTCTCCCCCTATAAATATGGTAACTAGGATTATTCTATATAGGCTGTTATGAAACAAGAATTGTTTTCTTAATAACTTGCCTGTCACTTTTTTCCCCTTAAAAGATCTTGCTTTTATGTAAGTATGTATGCATGAATAGGACTTGAATGGATAAACAAAAGTCCAGGATAGCTAGCAAATTACATTCTCTCTCTCCCCTCTTTTTGTTCTCTCTCTTTTCCCTGCTTTCTCTTTCTTTATTCCTTTCTTCCTCCCTCTCTCTCTTGCATAGGGTGTTAACCAAATATCAAGCTTACTGGTGGAGTCAGAATATTTGTCTTGGCAGAGAGCTTAGTCACAAAAACTCCATTTTGGGGCCAAAATTTTTTTTACAGATTCTTTGAACAAGCATTGAATGGATTTCTTTCTCCTATATTCACTTTTATGATTGTATGTCTATAGTAATGTGTTCCTTGATTAAAAACAATTGTCAATTTTCACTACAAAATCATACAGCTAAGCTGGCCTCAAGCTCACTTGTTTAGAATAGATAAAGTTTTTTTTACAATTTTGTAAATTTTTTTAAAATATTTTTTAATGTAAGTTAAATACATTTGATTGTAATTAAAATATGTGCAGTATAATAAAATTAGTATCATATTAATATCAAATAATAATAGTTAATGGAAATTAATATAATAACCTTAATATAGGCTACTGAATTAAAATATATTTAATACAAATTAAAACAATTTTTTTAATGAATAGGTTTATCTTCAAATTTAGCACCTTGACATCTAGAGCACAGCTCCCACTTTGTTACTGTACTTTTGAAGTAATTACCCAATTATTTCATAAATATTTTGGAAGAAAGAAGGTCAAGTACTGATTAAGAAATATAAAACAGTTTAGAAACAGTATATTACATTAAGAAATATTAATTAGAAAGGTATGGATACATTTGGAACCTTTAAAAATATTAGTGCTTTAGAAATAAATAAGAATTATCTAGTCAAATAAAGCCCATTTATCCAGTGGTGTCAATTTGGGTGCAAGGGGCCGGGGGGGGGAATATTTTGTTTTTTAAAATTTTGTTTCCCCCCCCCCCACCCCTGTATAGTAATAACAGTCATATTTTTGAACTTGAAAGTATTTGAACAATTGCTCCCAAAAAATCCAACAGTCAACTATTATTTACCTGAAAAGTTCCCTCTGAAAATTCTCTCCCCTTGCAGAAAATCCCCCCCCCTTGTGTGTTAATAATGATTGTATTTTTCAATCCAAAAGAATTACAAAAGTAGGTTAGGATTGTCAAATTCCAAGTTCCTTAATCCCTTTTCTGTCTTCCTTAATCCCTTTTATTGGCAAAACCAAGTATGTCTGGTCTCTGAAGACAAGTATCTGAACTACCTCTTGCCATACCTCACCATTCTGACATATCAGCTGGTAAGTAGGCACTAATTTTTTTTTAATGATATTTTTCTTGGTCTCAGCCATGGCTGTGTCCTTGGAGTAGAGAACTACTTCTTGATTTTTTTCAGCTAATCAAAAAGTAACCTAAATACATATAAACAAATTTTGTTGCATTTTTGAAAGTTGTTCTAGTATCCCCCCCCAAAAAAAAAATAATGGATACAGCCTTAGTTACAGGCCAATCTGGACCTGGGATCTGGTGTGTCACAAGTTAATAATTTGCCTTGGTTTTCTCTCTAGAATTGTGTCTGTTAAAGTTGCCTTGAAGAGGATGGGATACACAGATGGGTTGTCAAGGATAACCTGCCTTTGTTCAGGGGCGCCTATTTGTGAAAGTGTAGGGGAGAATGGAATTTCCTTCATTTTTCTTAATGAAGATACAATTGTTTTTAATCTAGGGGGGCAACTATACTCCCTTTCCCAACTGGTGCTTCTGTCTTTCAGACACCATACCAAGTAGAGAGGTCAATTCAGTGGATATTTCGGCCATTTGTCCAAGGGCCGTCTTCAGCACAACAAGAAAGAATATATATATATATATATATATATATATATATATATATATATATATATATATATATATATATATATATATATATATATATATATATATATATATATATATATATCTGAACTTGCAATAAAATGTGGGAATTAAAACTAATCATATTTTTGAAAAAAACTTTTTTAAAGCAGCCCTAGCATCCTTACTTCAACAAAGTTCAACCAGGACTGACAAATAAAATGAAGTGAGATGATAAATTCACTCAAACAAAACAGAACAAAACAATTAAACGTAAGTTCTCAAAGCCAACATTGTGTTTTGGCAGCCTATTATACCAAGAATAAACCCAGAGTGACAATTCCAAATTGTCACAAAGAATAAGAATGAAGTGAAGAGGGAGACAGAGCTGCTTCACCAAAGTAACGCGATAATATGTTATGCTGATTATTCACGGTTTGATGGAAAATCAGATACAGGTGTAGTAATATGTCAGAATACTCCTGATGTGAACAAGGAGGTAATCTGTTGTCACCTAGGAAAATTTGCTACAGTTTTTCAGGCTGAAATGTTCTGAACAGAGCGGGTAGCTGGAAGACTGTTGGAAATAGGAAATACAAGAAAAGATATATGTATCTTAACTGACAATAAAGCATGCCTAAAGGCTCTCCACAACTTTTAAACCGATTAATAACCAATTAAACCCTCTCAACATCTGGGATCAAGAGGCGTTTAAAAAAGCATTAAAAGACGATTTGAATTGTGGTCACCTGATTTTGTATGCATTTCAGGATGATGAAACTGACTGTTAACAATCTAGACCTACTAGCAATTTGGGCAATATATTGGAGGTAAATACTGAATAGTTTCATAGGTAAGACAATTCCAAGAAATAAGTATCACAAGTCCAAATGGGCTGAGTGCACAACATTTTCAGCACCACAAAAAAAAACGAAAAAAAGATTCAACAAGAAAGACAGATACTCAAGTCACCATGTGAAAAGATTAAAAACAATGAAAGCTAGTGAAATTTATAAATAAAGTAAAGCATTTAGTGAAAATACAAAGAAGGAGTAAACGGCGGAAGTGGTATAAATGACAAGGGAGAGATATTGGCATAGCTTTTAATTTTTCTTTTTGCTTTAGCAAAGGGGCAAAGATTTTTAAGAAATCTCATAATAAAAAGATTATACAAAAAGAATACAAAAATTAGCGAAATAAGCTTTACACAAAGAGTTAAAAAAGGGGAGACGATTTATTTGTTTAATGTGTAAATTATGTAGGGGAAAAACCTTCTATATCTTCCTGTGGTAAATTTTATTTTGGCAAAAATGGGAATTTTTTTGGAACAGTACAAAGCAGGTGAGGTCTATAGCAGAAAAAGTAACTAAGGCAAATGAAGAAATAACTTAGGTACCACTACTGTAATCAATTCATTTTATAACTAATTTAGAGCACGGGAGCAACACAGATGCACATGCTGTTCTTCCATTTACACATGTTCAAATATTTGTCTTTTTCTCTTTCCCATAGAGTTCCAACTTGCTTTAGTTCTTTTACAATCAAGGACAGCATACTTTTTGTTTTGTCTCAGCTAGATTTCCAAACAACGCTATTCGGCTGATAGTCATAGCCTTCTTCTTAGTTCTAGTTATAATGTGTCTTAGCTATCTTCACTTCAAAACGATGGTCATTCATTGAATGACCACCTTGGCCACCATCCGACGATTCCTGTGTCTCCTCTGTAAATCATCCTGCTTCTCTTTCCCAACCTCTCGAAGCGCTGACGTTTCAGAGCCATGCTTAACCATTATCATTACAGTAGCTTCCAAGATTCTAATAATAGTCGGCCATATTGAAGTTTAGATAGGCCATCCAAAATCTAAAACTCAGCCTATTCTTCTGCTAATTCAATGCTCTCATCAGAGTAAGATGCATTTAAGACCTCTGTGTGTAAATTAATGTGAAAATGTTATCTCAAGGATAGTTGGAAATATATCAAATTTATTAGTACATAATGGGACATAAAAGAAAAACCCTAGACAAGAAGGTATAAGTAGTACATTAGACACCTCAGAGGATAGCTCCAGCTCGAAGCCAGAATTATCAATACTAGTTGCAGACTTGAAGCAAATTCTTGATATCGTAAAAGAAAACGGTAGTAAGCTAAATAATATTAACAATAAATTAGGAAGTCTTACAGCAAGGGCTGATAATCTGGAAAAAACCATTCGCTACTTAAAATTAAGATGAATAATACTGAACTGAAAATTGGAAAGCTCGAAAATGATACGTCTTGCCTCAAATCACAGATAAAAACATGTAGTGATGAAATAATGAAGTTAAGAAGAAAAATACAGATTGTATGGGTTGGATTATGAGAATGGAGGTCGCTAAGTTAGAATATTCTCCTGATGACCCCTTGTGTTTGGTGGTCGCCTTGAATTACACGTCATATTTATTGTTTTTAATATTTGGTATATGACGAGTTAAACTTACTTACGACACGACAACCTGTCCATAGATTATTCTTTGCGGTTGAGTGTGTATGTATACGCTGTTTAACCTAAGTAATTAGATGGATTAGTTGGGTGAAGACCTGGTTCAAGAACTGATCTATTTTAATTACTAAAATAGGAAAACAATCATTTTGTCTCCTTCTGTCTTTCTTTTTTGTTTATATGGTTAATTTCTTCTTCTTTTTTGATCATTATCTATTATTTAGTATTCATTATCTATTATATTTTATATATTTTTTAATATTTAATATTATTTTTATAGTTTATATTTTTTATGTTTGGTTTTATGGTGTGTGTTTATTTCTGTGTTTGTGCTGTTGCACTGGCGGTTACTTTTTTCACTATTGATTTAATGAGCCTTGTATCTGCTAAATATAATGAGTATATGATGAGTATATGAGTGTATAAAATAATATAATGAGCCTTCTAATAGAATGGATAGAAACACTGTGCAGTTATTGGAATGGCCATTTGCACATGGATTAAACCCTGTATGTTTTATGTATGTTTTGTATGTTTTAACCCTGTATGCTTTATTCCATCCAGGATAACTGATAGGTCATTTTCACTAATTGATAATATTTTTCACCTTACAGCGCCGATAATACATATGTCATTCCTGATCGTTGCATAATTAGGGCTGATTTTCCGCTTTATTTCCCGTATAATAAAAAAATTCAAACAAAGTTTGGAGACTTTTTGCATAAAATTTGTTAAATATAAAAGAAGAGCTTGGTGACGTTCTGTCGAGTTCAGTAATTAATGAAAGGAATCCAATTCAATCTTTAGGTAAGTATGATGATACGTTGTCTCTAAAGCTTGATAAATTTTGCCCATATGAAATTCCAAAGGGAAAGAGAAATACTCCAAGAATACGTTGGGTAAATGAGTCCCTTCTGAGGTTGATTAATGAAAAATACCGTTTATATAAAATCAAAATGAAGAAACCAAGAGAAGCAAATATAATATGTTTTAAAAATTATAAAAACCCGTTGGTAAGGACTCTTAGAGAAAGCGAAAGAGCTAATTATAAGATTCATTTCAAATTTCGATTCTCCCCGGAAAACTTGGGGTTTGACCAAGGATAAAATTGGACGAAATAAGCAATTATCGCATCCTGAGGTATTATATGACATTAATAGTGAAGATGTTCGAGGACCGCAAGCTGTTGCTAATATGTTTAGTGATTATTTTATTGGCGTTGGGCTATCTATCATTTTTACTGAAATAGATTTTTCTTCTTACAGGATGCATAAACATTATTTCCCTTCCTCTGAAGGAACGAGCATATTTTTGGCCCTAGTTAGTCTTGCAGGATTTCATAAGGCTATTAAAAATATTAAAACTGATAATGCAGTGGGATATAATGGACTATCAAAAAAAAAAATTGAAAAATATTCCTGGAGTTATTTTTGAACCATTTACTCATGTATTTATGTATCAGTTCAGGTATGTTTCCTAGTAGATGGAATATTGTCCGAATAATTCTATTGTACTAAAAAGGTGATAAATCTTATGTAAATGATTATTGTCCCACTGCAATTTTATCGCCTTTATTTAAAGTGTTGAAAATATTTTAAAAGAAAGGGTTTCTAATTATTTGAATATTTTTTTTAACCGAATACTAGTTCGGATTTAGGGCAAGTCATAACACAAAACGCAGTTTCAGCTCTTTTATTAGAAATAAATATTTGTTTTGGGCAAGATTTTCATGTGGCTACTGTTTCCTATGATGTTCAGAAAGCATTTGACGCATTAAACCATGAAACTCTTTCTGCCGAAATGGAAAATGGAGGTATAAGAGGGATAGGACTAGACTTAGTAAAATCATACCTGTTTGGACTTAAAATTCCGATAGATGTCAGTAAAAACTGTCTAATTTAAAAACCTTAATGATATTGGTGAGTCTCAGGATTCAGTATTAGATCCGCTCTTATTTTTGATTTGTATTAAGTTTGCAAGTTTGCAGGGGAATATTAGTCTTGCTAATTTATTTGCAAATGTCACAACTATATCTGTTAAAGTGAGGTATTCAACTACATCAATTTGGTTGTAACTGCTACTTCAGTTAATCGGTGGTTTACTTCCAATAATCTAGTACCAAATTTTACTAAAACTGAATTTAGCGTTTTTGTCTTTCAG
The DNA here is from genome assembly GCF_032884065.1 of Artemia franciscana. NCBI lineage: Eukaryota > Metazoa > Arthropoda > Branchiopoda > Anostraca > Artemiidae > Artemia > Artemia franciscana. The sequence continues at coordinate 33,567,526 of NC_088876.1, read as the reverse complement.
AACGTGCCTCTCAATTGATTTCTTGTCTGAAGCTTCAGGTTGGTAAGAATAACATTTGTAGGATTCAGTGTTATTGTTATTAAAGAGTTTTTCTTGATCCATTGCTGTCTTTTCGGGATCACATTGATTATTTAAGGGTTGAACTTTTTCAAAATATTGGGTCAATGCACCCTGTGAAAAATATTTTTTCCATTTTCCATACTAAGAATAATTTACCACTCTTTAATTGCTTCGCATTTGAATTACTTTTCAATCGTTTATGTTAGTGCCTTTCGGACGCATTTAAAATAATTACAAGTGCTACAAAACAGGGTAGTAAGAATACTTGGAATTTTCATATATCGACCATCAAAACTTGAAAATACATCTGAAACAAAAAAATTCTGATTTAAAAATTATTCGTTATTTAAATATTTTCATATGGCATTTTCAAATTCAAAATCCTAAAAATTATTTCTACAATAAATCTTTGTTGATTTTGCCCCCTTGTTTGGCTCGTCGGTGGGCGGAATTATACCGAATTTCTTTTATAAGATATGAAAGGTCAAGGTTTGCACTTAGGCACTTAATGCCATTCATTGCTAATAAATATAAGCTGATGGTAAAACTCAGTTTGATCTATGACGAAAATCTTAGCTGTATTAAAAAAAGCATTATTAAATATTGTTTTTTTAACATTTTTTTATTTACTTTTAATGATGGAAATTTATAAAGTTATAATTTTTTTCTTTACATGTTTTGCTTTGTCTCCGCGATAGGAAGGCCTACCATGGCCCTCCTGCTCAGCATTTCTTTTCTCCCTTCCTTTCTTTTATTCCTCATTTTCTAGGATTTTGTTTTTATTGTTTTTTGTTAATTAAATTGATTTTGCTATTATTACTATTATTGTGACGAGAGGTTTTGTTTTGTGTATGTCCTATTATTTACACACCCAGCCTTACGAGCTCTGCTCTTTGTTGGAGGTATATGTTTTTCATATTTTTATGTATATTAATAAAGTAAAGTTTGGATTATAATTTTTGCGATTTTGAAAAAGCATAAATTTCGACAATTTTGTTACAAATAATACGACGATTACAGTGTCATATATTCAACACCTGATTGAAAAAAAAAATGCAAAGTAAAACATTTTGAATTGTGTAACTTCTAAGATATCAATACTTTTAAGAATTAACATCTAAGAATTAAGAGAATCGTTCTAAGATATCGGGAAAATCAGGAGTGACGTTATGATAAATCGAGCTCAAAATTCTTAGAGCTGTATCATATTCTTAAGATGACTTAAATGTCTCTTTAAGAGTATTCTAAAGGTCTCTTAGTCTGACTTAAGAGTATTCTAAAGGTCTCTAAGGTGACTAAAATATGACTTAAGACTTATTTTCAAACGAGGATGCAAGTGTGTCCCATGTTTGGTAAGATGTCTACCCTTTGCTTTACATTCAGCAAGCATAGCTAAGCCACTACAAACAAATCTGTCATGTGTGTCTGTCGGTTCAGGTGAGTTCTCGGTCTTTTCAGCTGATTCCAGTTATATCACACCCCGATTATAACTAAGCCACTATAAGCAAATCCTTGTGAGCGCTCTTTCAGTTCTGGTTTGGAATGTCTCGCTTGTCAAAAGTGATATTTGGTTCAAATGACATGCGAGCAGTATTCTTTTAAAACAGTTTTGTTTTTTCAGTAACTTATAGCAGAGAACTAACAGATTTTTATGCTTTATTGATATATTGTTGGGGGTTTTGTATTCATTGAAAATTAAAAAGTAGGGATTTGTACATTTGGAGGGGTGGGACGATTAGTTTCAATAACAATTTCTAAACATCAATTATATATCAGTTGAAATGAAAGATCAATTACGTAACAATTAAAACCAATAACGAAATAAAAATTTTCAAATTCTATTTAAAAAATAAATAAAACAAATTAGTTCAAGCAACAATCAGTATTTTCTGTCATGTGAAATAGATTTATATTTTTGTGATTGTATTTATTAGAAATCCATCTATGGTGTTTACAAAAAAAGGCGACATAATATCAAGGTTTTTAACATTAGGTTTCACCTAACCTTCATTAAGGTTTTGCTTGTTTGGAGTATAGCAACCTATTTAACACTATTAAGTACCATTAAGCAAGGAAAATCTCTCCTCATCTCTAAAAACAAAATTGAAAGATAAGAAGAGAAAAAAAGAAAATAAAATCCTGTGCTTAGTCGGCTCGGGGCCACAACTCCTTTTCCTACCAAGTATTCATTCCATTTACTAATACAGTCAAGACCTTCTTACATCTAACAAAAAAGAAACTATTAATTTTATTTCTATTAATGGGTAATATGAAAGCCATTTAGTTCATACGTCTAACGTATTTATTGTGTGCTGATGTATTTTGCAGCAATGTCCCTCCATTCGCTAAAAGTAGAATAGCCAAGGCTCAGGGTGTTTTTTTTTTTTTTATAACAGGGAAATAACTCTGCAAACCAATTTTAGAGTATTGGAAGCTACATCAATAACAGTGGTCACATTGTTCTGAATCATGGACGCTCCAAAAACCGCTTGAAGGTTTGCTAGATGTTTTCCAGAAAAATTGCCTACGAATTGTTCTGGGTACCTGGGTAACTGTCCTTATTTCAAGCAATAGGCTATTCGAAAAGTGTAGTTCAATCCCACTTTCTGAGGCTATGATGAGAGAAAGGTTTAAATGGCCTAAGCATGTTGTTCAGGTGAAGGACGGCAGATTACTGAAGATTGTCCTTTTTGGCTAACCGTCTCGGCCTATATGGAAAACAGGTTTCCTGCAGTCGGGATGAGAGAATGTCATAAAGAAAGATTTAAGGGAACATCCTGGGAGGGTGTAAAGAGAGGGGCCTTAAATAGATTGGGAGGGAAGAAGAACGTGTGTAGCTGTGTTGACCTCAGGCGGCTTGGTGCTGCGATGAGTTGTTAATAGTCTTTGTACCACCCTGCCGGAAATGCCCCAGGCAAAGTGTTGTAAAACTTGTAAAATACGCTAAAATTGGTAAAATAATGTGAAACTGGCTGAAATAAGGTGCTCCCTGGGCGGCATGCAAAAAGTGGAGTAGCATAGCAGCCATGCTATTTGGCAGAGTCCCTGGGAAATATACGGTAAATTGCTATTTTACAGATGCCCTTAAGCTAGATGGCCAGTTGAGCATTTTTCCCTTCATTTTTTCAACTTTTAATAAAAACTAACAATCTAGTTTATTTCTTTGATAATCTTGTTCCTAGTGTGATATCTCAGTGCTTTCACAGTACCTAATTTTGGAGAACTATTTTGCAAAGATAAACCTTAGAACTACATTTTTGTTCTGGTTCTTGTTTCGTCACGGTTGATTCTGTTTATGTGCACACAGGGTCAAATAAGATAGACACATTGGCAGAATACATGAGAAGTATATCATTTGGGCTAGATATTTGGACAGTAGGATTGAGGAAGTCATGGGTGAAGTGTAGTGGAGCTGTATGTAAAATGTGTTCGCAACAATTATTATGCATACTATGAAGTAAGAATTGTTTTCTTGTCAATTTCCCTTCTTAATAGTCTTTAAAAATGCAAAAAGGCCCTTAAATAGCTCTCTTTGTAGTTCCATGGTTCTTCTTGGGTTGAAGAAAAAAAAATAAGGAGGGCACATTAGTGCTACTACCCATGAAAAAAAAAGATTTGCTTTTCCTTAATGACCAAGGTCATTGGCTGTAACTATTTTTTAAGGGGTTTTAGACTATTGTGATTCCAATGGTGTAATTTTCATTTTGATCCAAGCCATTTTTGCGTTTTTTAGGCTAATTTATGAAAAATTCATAACAATTTTTGGCAAAATAAAAAATTAAAATATAGAGAAAATGAACATAAAATTTTTAAACAAAGCAGTGGACCAAAGAAGCAACAAACTTCAAATGATAATGAAGTGTGAATGTTTTGGCCCTACTCCCGGAAGCTTTTGTCGACAGAAAAAAAGATGAGTTATGTAAATCAATATTATCACGCAAATAGCAGAAATACGCACAACAGAATGACAAATTCTATACAAAACTGTAGTTTGGTGTAGCTTTAGTTTGAAAAATCTTCCCAAAACAGAATAAGAAGTTGGGTTGTCTGTTGTACAGTCTGAGTTTGGTAATAATTTTGCCTTCATCAAGCAAATAACACTAATTTGTATAGCTGAATGATAAATTAGGTTGTCTCTGGTACAGCTGTAGCTTAAAAAATCTTAATAGCCTCCAAGATAGAAGTTCTTGACTTCTGTTGTCAATAGACAACAGAAGTTCTGTTGTCTCCTGTACAGTTTGAGTTTGGTAATGAATTCCATGGGAAAGGAAAGTAAAAAGGAACAAAGAAAGAGATAAGGACAGGGCTCCAGATGAACCCGTTTTTGTTTGCGAACGGGAAACCTTTTCCTTTGCCAAAAAGTGATGTTATGTCCCTTTTTTTGCTAAAGCAAATCATGTGCTTTAACTTGAGTGATATTCTTACCTTTTGCAGAGACACGGGACAGCTAACTCAGAAACTTTATTGTTGTTTGCGGCCAGGATTTCTTACCGGTAGAAGAGGAAATGATATTACCAGTGATCCTTATGCTATCCTTGTTAAAGGTTTTACTATCTATCCTAATATTAGAAAGATTTTTACATGTTTGCCTCAAAGTTTTAATCAAATAATGCGCTACACGATGCAGCACATCCAGAAGAAGTATTAACACGTCCAGAGTGTAACGACGATCCATTCTAGCCTAGCCACTCCCCGATTCAGATGGTTGATGCTGCTCATATAATCATTGGGAGGTCTTTGATGCACAAGGAAGTGTCTCCGCTACTAGAATTGACAAACCAGCGCTTTATTGTTCGGTCCTGTTACCCGTTTGCCATTATTAAGAGGGCCAATCAGAAGTTTTTGATCACGCCAGAACAACCAAATGCTTCAAGTATAGCTTAGTGCTATTTTCAAAGGTGAAGTTACTATAGTATAAGCAAGGACTATGCAGAAAGGTGTTTTTACAAAACTTCGTTTTTGGATACTGCACCTTCTCTACCGCTGATTGTACCAGAGGCTAGTCCAAGAGGCCATTGCCCAATCTGCCAACTATGAATGTTGTGGAAAAGTTGCTGCCTCTTATACCTTCTAGTATAGCAGTTGAGTCGGCAAAAGCAAAAATGAAAGATGTAGAATCGCTGTACTGTTTCATGCAAACAGTTGGAGTTGCTCATGTGAAAAGCTTTATTAGAAACAGGGTTGTCACCTATTTCTATGAATATACCCCTTAAGCATACAAAATTGTTTCGTTTTTAGTCAAAATACGTCCATCTTGTCTTTAATATGTTGATCTCGAAGTCTTGGACACAAGAGGTTTTTTCTTACAACTTGTGAAATTGACCAAAAGAAGCTTTAAAGGCCTCTTTCAAAATAGTCAATTAACATCAAATATAATGAAAAAAATCATTTAGTACATCCATAGAGAATTACATATTGTGAAAGCACAAAACACATGAAAACATGTAAACAGTAAAAGCTCCTTGTAGCTTAAGGTTCATCTTCCATTGAGAATTCCTCTTAATGGGTATGGTCAGCATGAGGATTAGCATTTTCATTTCCTTTGGTTGTTAAGAATGACGTTTTTAAATTTCCATCCCCAATACTCAGGATCAAGAGTAGGGTTTTGACGCCCCAACTAATCCTGTACTTGAAAATGGGTTTGGAAGCAGAGGACTTTTGCTGCTGCTGAAATAGGAGGAAGATCTTGGGATGGACGAAAGTTGTTGACGTTGCTACTTGAAAGACTCTGCGTCAGTAACTGTCAAGATTGTCAATAGATTTTTGCATGACAATGTAGAAATTGCAACATCTTCTGCTGCTTTCATCTCTAGTATCAAAGCACCCATTTTGAAAACATTAACGCATTATCCCTTGACTGTTTGTTGTCTCTCAGCTGTTTACGCGCAATTCCTTTCCCAAATATATTATATATATATATACATGGAAAATTGTGTCACAGCTATGAATTCCGTGAGCAAGAGGAAGCAGTTTCAACGTTTCAGTTCTACTGTTCTTAAAAGTGGCTTTGATGTCCCAAGTCGCACCTGAAGTGGCTGGCTTAGGCCTGCTGTGCAGGTAGATCTTGTGTTGCCCAGGAATGCTATAATAAATTAACAACACCTACATATTGGTATTGTCACAGATAACTGCTGTGTCATAATTTTTCGAACACTCAAACACTGTAGGAACAATAAGCAAGTCAGCATTAGCTTTAGCTGACAGGGCTGTCATACCTTTGCTTTGTATATGGTCAAAAAGGACATTGAAAAAAAAATGGTATTTATTCTTTTTGCACGAAAGTAATTCCTCATTTTTTGTGGTCAGTCTTATTTCAGGGCTAAACATTACTTCCTGTTTGGTGGCAATGTTTCGCTTAAGATAAGTTATATCTTTTATCAAAACCGTGATTTCGTAGCCATCAAAGACAATAATGGTGCCTGGATTTTGGGCCAAAACGTAGTTCCAGTATTGATCTGAGATACTGGAACGTTACGCATCTTCTAAGAAGAAGGTGCAATATCTTTACCCCTTTAGTGTCAATTCCTGAAAGTTGGTTGATAGTTTTTGCTAGTTCTGGTTTATTCGACTTTCTGAACGTGCCAGAATCATCAAAAAGTGACGCAGGGTTGGAGCAAAGTTCATGTTTAAATGAAGATTTTTCGTCCATATTCAATCTATGGATATATTTAGAAGACGCTGAAAAAGCAATTAAGGGTCTAAACGGTGGATTTCTCTCCTATTTTTTTCTTCGTAATCATAAGGACTACCTGATCCTTCCGCTTGAACTAGTGCTCCTTCAGAGATTTCCCTATAATCCGTCAAGAATCTTCTTTCCAACTTCCACTGCTTTGTCGCTGTTCATGTTTTCTGCACCAGTCATGCCAGTAGCAAGGCTTCTAAGTGATAGCATATCACACTCGAAAGAAAAAGACTTTCAACAAAGTCAATAGCTATTTGTGTCTTTGCAGTCCCTCTGCTGCCTTGAAATACCAGATTCGTTGTGGCGGTAACTTGGGTGATGCGTAACATTTGTCAGTTCCTGCATCCAAAGATTAACGAAAGTAATGGCTCGACGTTCAATTGCCGCCTGAAGTCTCTGTACATCCGTCATTCCTTTACCTCTATTTTATCTGGTTATCATTTCCAGACTTCTGATAAATTCTTCTTCTATGACCAAATCTGCAGATAAACCGGCCCAAAATCTATTTGATCTTCTCAGAACGTTAAGCCTTTTGAAAAACTGGAAAAATACTGGGCTTGTATGTTTAAGTCTGTTCATCTGCTCTAGGTACAGCCTCGCCAACTTTGTGTGGTTGTTGCGACTTGCTGCTGCGAGGTAAGAGAGCATGTCAGAAATTGTTTGCAAATGAAGTTGTTCAGCACCAGTGTTCAAGGTGCCAGAAAAAAATTGACCTACCAAAAACAGTTATTGCAGTTTAACCTTTAAAAGGATCAATTAACCAAACTATGAATTTTCTTTGTAACATGAAGTCTGGATGGTACTCTTATATAAGACTGAGTTTTATGTGCACTAGAAGCTGATTCCTGTAGAGTATGAATAACATTGATCTCCTCAGATGCTTTTAACAGCTTTACATGGCATTCTTGTCATACCGTACACATAATTATAAAGCTCTGGTTATCCCCAATGCATCTGAATCATTCTAGTAGAGAACCATTATTTATTGACAATAAAATGTATCCTTACTTTTGATGCCTCGTAGTAAAACATACCCATCACATCCTTTCACTATTTAGCTATGCTCTGATTTCAGCCCGGCAAACCTACCTTGTATCTTAAATATAACTAAAACTTAAATTTAACTAAACTAGAAGCCAAAAATGTTCAGTAAGAGTACTGCTTACACATTCTTTCAAACTTTGATGTTGGCAAAATGGTCAGCTTGTTCTTCCACGTCACTGCATCTATTGAATATTTCATTACCAAGAGCGTTGAAGAACATTCCAGATTCGGAACAATTTTGAGATTTGTGCAAAACCATTTCAGATAATTAATAACTCTTCTGTAGATGCAATGCTGGATAATTTTCGAAAAACCAGAGAGAATACAGATAAGGTTGTAGTTCGAAGGTTGCTTGGGATCGTCACCTTTGGGGATGGGTATAGCATCCTCAAAGGTAACCTCTTTCAAAGGTTTTGAAGATGATGCTTCAACGTTGACACCACTCAAGGAATGTGTCAGTCTTATGTATTCTGAGTCACCCCCTGAACTATTTTCAATGCTGAGGTATGTGAATTGCAAGTGTAAGATCTATCAAGTCACGTTCCATTGACTTACAAAACCTGTTTTTGCGGGATTATAAAGATCTCTTGGAGAGGCCAACTAGTAGAAGTGCATCTTCTCTTCAGACCGAAATTAATATTACTTCCTTTAATTAAAATGATGAGACACGCTTTAGTGCAATCCTTCGGAACAATCGACCACGATTTGTTAAACGATGATATAGTATAATTTAGGCAAATATTTTATTAAAAAAAATCTGTCTATAACTCCATGAATGGGAATAGAAAAAGATTACTGATATTAATTCAATACCAGCTGACATAGCCTATTTAAAAAGCAACAAGTCAGTGGCACTAGCGGAAACTTCCTTGTTCACAGAAATCCAAGTATTTCACTCGGTAAGCGTCAAATTTAAACAACGGGAACGTGTAAAATTTTTGAACAAGAAAATTCCCTGAAAATCTACTTCAATGAAAAGTGGACTCACTGTAATTCCCTTTTATTTGAAGAAACATTATACTTTATTCTTGAAGTTTTTTTCTTTGATACTAAATAATTATCAATTTCAATTTAATAAATGCTGATGTTGCTCAGCTTTAAAGATGATGTAACCTGTAGGCCCTAAGGCAAATTTGTGTTTTACACACAGTATTATCATTAAGAACCTTCCACTCTAATACATGGGTTATATGTCCATGGGTCTTCAATTCCTCTTATTTAGGTGGGCCTAAGTTTTTGTTAGCCTGGAGTTAGGCTAGGGCTTGGCTATTTTAAATTTAGTCCAAGCTTACTTAGCCTGTATGGTAAAACTGGAAAGCTCTTCATTTTTGTTAATTTACCAGGAATAAAATGAATAGGCCTACATAACTTGCCTCTGTTTTGCATTCTCCAACTAGCATAATACAGTCACTGGCCAGTATCTAGGCCTTCTCCTAGACAAATATTTTCATCAACACATGTTTTTTGTAGATTAAATTGTTTTTTTTTTGGTTAATTTTAGCAGTTTATATTACTGACTTAGGCTACAAATAAAGTGAATATACTGCTTTATGCCTTTCTTATCTTCTTTACTAGGCTAATATAATAATTTTTTCTATTGCAAAATCAAATTTAAGTTCTTTTTGACTAAATTTAATTATAAATAATTTTGACAGTGAGAAAACATGGTATTATTTTGTCAAAAATGACTAAAAATGTATAATTAAATTGGAAATTTGGCATCAAGGAAGAAGAAAACAGCATAAACAGCAAAATAAAATTTATTTATCCAACTCAATTGTAGAAAATCCATGCTTGTGGATTATATAGCATTAAAAAAAACATATTTATAAAGAAACAGTAAGTTTGAGACCTATGTTTTAAGCCTTTTTTATACCCTATAGTTTGGTCATTTCCAAGACCTCAAAAAGTGCTTAAATTTGAATTAATTGTAGAAGTGCTTATTATATTCATAAAGAACATTTAAAAAGGCATTGAGGGTTATGTTCACTTTATTTGGTAGGCTAATTCAATAACATAAACTGCAAAAATTTACCCTACTTTTTCTGGTGGGGGGGGGATCTCTCCTTTTGTACATAATTTAGCTAGTCTAGAAAGAAAGTGAATGCATCACTTGATGCAATTTCTTATTCTTTTTCCAAATATAATATCCTAGTTGCTTCAAGAGGAAGTTCCTTTTTAAGTCCTTAATGGGGCCCTAAAAGCTAACTTTTTATTTATATTTATAATTTTTAAACTATTATGTAATGTTAAAAAAAACTAGTTAACAACCTAAAATTCTTGCCAATTAGGCTACTTTAAATGTATGATGTACTTCAAAGTAAGATATTCCAAAAGTATTGATTTAATCTAAATGCATACATTTCAATTGCATTCAGTTGAAAAAATTAACTTTTTATTTATATTTATGATTTTTGAAATATTGTGTAAAGTTAAAAAAAGGAAGTTAAAAACTTAAAATTCTTGCAAAGGAGGCTACTTTAAATGTATGACATACTTCAAAGTAATATATTCCATAAGCATTGATTCAATCTAAATATACACACTTCAATTGCATTCAATTTAAAATGTTAACTTTTTATTTATATTTATGATTTTTAAACTATTATGGAAAGTTAAAAAAAAACTAGTTAAAAACTTAAAATTCTTGCAAAGTAGGCTACTTTAAATGTATGATGTACTTCAAAGTAACATATTCCAAAAGTATTGATTCAATCCAAGTACAAACATTTCAATAAGAATTCAATTTTAATTTCAGTCTATTTAATTAGAATTGGAAGTTACAAAAATTATTCTGAAATTCTAACATCTATCTGGCACCTGTATTTAAAGGTGCATTTTCTGTGCAATTTTTATTGGTGCACTGTAACAATAACAAATCAATTAAATAAAAAAAAAAAAAAAAAAAAAAAAAAAACAAAAAAAAAAAAAAACAAAAAAAAAAACCTACTTTTTTCTGGTGGGAGATCTCTCCTTTTTTATGTAATTTAGCTAGCATAGAAAGAAAGTGAATGCATCACTTGATGCCTTTTCTTATTCTTTTTCCAAATATAATATCCTAGTTGCTTCCAGAGGAAGTTCCTTTTTAAGTCCTTAATGGGGCCCTAAAAGCTAACTTTTTATTTATATTTATAATTTTTAAACTATTATGTAATGTTAAAAAAACTAGTCAAAAACATTAAATTCTTGCCAAGTAGGCTACTTTAAATGTATGATGTACTTCAAAGTAAGATATTGCAAAAGCATTGATTCAATCTAAATGTATACATTTCGATTGCATTCAATTGAAAAAATTAAATTTATATTTATGAATTTTAAACTATTATGCAAAGTTAAAAAAACTAGTTAAAAACTTAAAATTCTTGCAAAGTAGGCTACTTTAAATGTATAATGTACTTCAAAGTAACATATTCCAAAAGCAGTGATGCAATCCAAGTACATACATTTCAATAAAAATTTAATTTTAATTCCAGACTATTTAATTAGCATTTGAATTTATAAAAATTATTCTGAAATTCTAACGTCTATCTGGCACCTGTGTTTAAAGGTGCATTTTCTGTGCAATAAATATTGGTGCACTGTAGCAATAGCAAATCAATTCAATTAAAAAACAAAAAACAGTGGCCTTTATTCTGCAAAAATGATTGAAAAGAAGCTAAATTAAATAATATTTCAATTGAGAGAACCTTAAAGCTATAATTTAAAAAAATGACTAGACTAAATGAAAAAAAAATAGGAAACAATGAATAGTATATTTTAACCACTTTTTAACCATTTCTAGTGATGACCACTTTTTTATGTGGTGACAATAATTTGTTACCTTTTTGGGTCCCTCTGAAGGATCAAAGTGGAATTTTCCCTGGAAGCAATTATCATTTTTCAAAAGAGCATCGAAATCAAGTGATGTATTCCCTTTCTTCCTGGCTAAATTATATAAAAAAAAGAAAATTTGCTGCTTTCTTTTATCTTGGCTATTCAGTTGGGTTCAATTGGTTCTTCTACCAAATGACCCTGACTATTGAGAACCTTTTATTATCTTTGTCTTATAAAAGTGAAACCTTGAAAATGGGTCTTCTGTTCAAATTGGGCATTAGAAAAGTGTTTTGTGCCTAATACCTTTGTTTAATCCTTATTGGTAAAGTTTTATAGATCTTATGATTTAAAGTTCTAATGAAACAACAAGAATTGTATTTTCAAAACTTAGGGCAACAAAAAAGATATAGAAAATTCAAAATTAAGGTGAAATGCTTTTAATTAAAATTTCAACATATATAAACTGTCCTGTATGCAATCTTCTAAACCCAGGAAATTTAAAAGGGTAAAGTAGACACAATAGTTTAGCAATATCCTTCTAGACTATTTTAGGCTCTGGACTCATTCCCAAAATTTTTATTCATGTAACTTAACTACTTTTCAAGGTCACAGGGAGGGGAAGCCTTGGCCTGCTTTGCCCCTCCCCCAACCCTAGATTTCAAAATACCTTTTTGGAAAAATTTCATCAAACAGTGTCTTTTTTGGTACAGTATTTTCAATGAAAAAAGAACACCAGACTTGCCCCCCCCCTAATATTGAAAACATATTCCCCTCCCTCTTTCTTTGCCAAGTGAATTGTGTGATCTTTAATGAGGATTTTTATTCTTTGCAATGAAGTCAGTGACAATTAAAATCTTTCTAGACTATTTTAGGCTCTGGACTCATTCCTGAAATTTCTATTCATGTAACTTAACTACTTTTCAAGATCACAGGGAGGGGAAGCCTTGGCCTGCTTTGCCCCTCCCCCAACCCTAGATTGCAAAATACCTTTTTGGAAAAATTTCATCAAACAATGCCTTTTTTGGTACATTCTTTTCAATGAAAAAAGAACAACAGACTTCCCCCCCTAATATTGAAAACATATTCCCCTCCCCCTTTGTTTGCCAAGTAAATTGTGTGATCTTTAAAGAGGATTATAATCCTTGCAATGAAGTCAGTGACAATTAAAACTTAATCTATCAACCTGTTTCCCTCTTCACCCAGGGGTATAATTTGCTGTGGAGCAGGGGGAGTAAATAACCCCCTCCCCCAACCAAATATTTAAGAGACTGGATCCAGGGAACAGGTGTTTGACCCACCCCCAAAATGTTTGTCTGACTTATCAAAACATAATGGAAATATACATAATTTTTTTTATGTTTCTTTTAGTTTTTTTTACCATCCTCCCCCTTGGAAAAATTCTGCATATACTCTTGACTTTACATAATAGATTATAGGGGCATAATAGTCCATCCCCTCTAAGCGTTTTCCAAGATTTTCCCTCCCTGTAATGCAGCCAGACATAGCCCTACTGGGATAAATCACCTAAAACTATGAAAGAAATTAGCCTTCAAGTGTGAGCAGAGCTCATGGAGTTGGTTGTGTAGCCTAACCTAACCCTTGGATTGTGCAAGGTTTTCATGACATATAATTGCTACAAAAAATTACATAACATGTTACTGTATCCTTCAGTGATGAAATGAATGATGATTGTTATTTGAAGACCAGTTATTTGTAAACCCAGGGCTCTGGAAGAAAGAATGAGCTACAATGAAACTACTTCAAATCCAGTGATTTAAATGTTGAATAAATATGGTATACATGGATTTACACCAGGTTTCTATGGAAGGGTAAAAAAAAGGAAAAGAATATGGTATTAGACTTTACAGTCCTTGCTGGTGGGGCTGATCTTTGTTTCTTGGCCCTTCAGCCAGGGAGCTGGGGGCCAACTATCCTGTGCTTTCACACATCCTTCTTGTTCATATTCCTTGGATTTCTTCAGGTACCCATTTAGAGCTGGGTTGACTCTGGCTGAGCTTCAGAGTCACACCACTGACCCCCATCCGAAGCCAAATAATTGGGTATACTAGGATTTGAACCCTTGCTTTCTCAGACAAAGAATCCTAAATCCATTGCACCAATTAACTCGGCTAGGACAGTCTAGGGAATGGGGGGGGGGTAGATTTGAATAGCTCATTTTCTTTTAAATTATGGAGTAAATGGAGAAATTTAGAGCTGGGTAAACCAAATAATTGGGAATGCTCGGATTCCTTTCCCTGGCCTTCTTGGACAAAGGATCCTAAATCCAGCACACTAATCCACTCAGCTAGGGTGGCCTAGGGAAGGGGGGGATGGACTTGAATAGGTCATACTTTTTAGAATTATGGAGAAAATGGAAGGCACCCTAAGATATTTTAGAGGCCGGAAATGAAGCTCACCTCCAAATAATGTGTATTCCTGCATTTCCTGGAACTTTAGGTTATTTGGTAATATAGATTTGCTCAGGAGTAAGGACTTAGGAGTCGGACTTCTCTTTACTTCTCTATAAATTTTTGCTATTCACATGAGAAAATGGAAAGCTGGACAGTTTTTTAAGCAATTATTTACTTTTTTGTGCATAATATATTTTTGACTATCTATCTGGGGTTGAACTAAAAGCACCTTTTTGGGGATTAGTGTTCTGGCCTTAGTATTTAGTGTTTTTAGATTAGTGTTGTTTTGGTTGTCAATCGGGTTCCAATTGAAAAGCATGTTGTCTCTGAATGATGGGGGGGGGGATCATAAGGAATGATATGAAGGCAAATGAAATTTCATGAAAAGTGATAAAGAGTGAAGCTTTGAATATATTGGGTTAGAGAAGTGTGCACATCTATGTTGGCGTCAGGTGGCTTGATACCGGATCAAGTTGTTATTACTAGTTGTAATGTTTTTAAGCTTACAGTACCATTTATTCACTTGAACAAAAATCTAGTCCTCATGCTAAAATGGGAATTTGACAAAAATACTCAGGATAAACAGTTTGTGCTACAATATTCTACCCCAAAAACTAGAATTCTTTAGTACTTTTGAATTCTACAGTAAAAATTATAAAGTTGTTGTCAATAAAACACTAAGCCAATTAATTTATGAATGAGTTGTTGATATTAGATGTGTTTCTCATTAATTATGAATTATTTTATATTATTTAGACAAATTAACTTGATTGTCTCTAAACCAGGGGAAGCCACAGCCGCCCCCTCCCAAATAAAAATCCTCCATGCATGCTTGAATTGCCTAACCATAGTAGAGTACCTAAATTATTTTGCTAAAGAACACAAAAAGTGACATAAGTTTCTAAAAAGGCATATATCCAAGGTCTTAGCCAGGATTTTGCTCAGGGTAGGAGGGGTAATTTTTTTTTAAGCACATTAAAGTTTTGTTTAGTGAAATATCACCCTTCTAATTGTATGAATAGGTGCACCTTCCCTCAACATGCTTCTTAATTTTCATGAGTGAGGTTAGAAACACTTTTTGATGATCAGTTTCAAAAGTAATGTGTAGAAGATTATTTGACACAACCTAACTCAATCTTCAATTTCAGAGAACTTCAACAGTGCTGTTTCATGTTCAGAAAGGTTATAATTTACAATTTATCCAAAGAGCAAGACAGATTCATTTGTCACACCAACAGTATGCTGCTGCTCCTATAAATACTGGAATTTTGTTTGTACCACAGCAAGAGGTAGGCTTTCTTCCTAAGTTTTGAGTTTCATTTTCTATCTCACAGATTTGGGTTTATAATTATGCAAAAGAAAAAAAACAAATTTTTTAGGTAAATATTCTAATGGATTTAACAGCCTAAATCTTGGATTTTAACAATGTAAACAAAATAAAGAGGTATCAGCCAGACTCTTGTGTTTGTCTGACTTATTCTAGGGCTAAAATAGAAGGAAAAATGGTACTGGCTCTTTCTCGATTGGAATTGAATTGGAGAAATGGCAACCTTTCATGCAAGGCTGTTCCTAGAGTTTGCTGTGTCCAGAAAAAAACTAACGTTCCCCTAAAAAAATTGTATTGGAAATAACAAATGACTTATAAAGAAGATAAGTCTTGTTTTTGGCAATGTCAAGCCACGTTGTGTGGCTTGTTCTCCCCCTCCTGTCACTGCCCCTCTCTTCTGTCACTCCCTATCCCTTCTAAATACCTTTCTTGTTTGTAAGTATTTATGCATGAATGGGACTTCGAAATCCATAACAGTCAGGAAGAGCAAGCAAATTAAAAAAAAAAGGCTGAAAATGTTAACTATATTCTCTCTCTCTCTCTCTCTCTCTCTCTCTCTCTCTCTCTCTCTCTTTATCCCTTTTTCCCTCCGTTCCTCTCTTTTGCATGGAATACTAACCAGTTATTGAGCTGTTTGATTGGAGTCAGAAGATTTTTCTTGGCAGAGGGTTTGGTAAAAAAAATAAAATTGCTTTCTGGGGGTAGGTCCTTTGAATAAACATGGAGGGGATTTCTTTCTCCTATACTCATTTTTATGTTCATATGTCTCTAATAATCCATTCTTTGGTTAAACACTATTGTCAATTTTCACTAACTAAACGAGTTTCTTTGATAGTTTTTTTAGTCATTTTCTTAAATATTTTTTTAATAGTAATTAAAATATATCTAGTATAGTAATAATTAATATTATATTAATTTTATATAATAATTGTAACTAAAAATTAACATTGTCTATTTAGTATTATATTCAGTATTGGACTTGACCCTGCATCCTTTGGTAGTATAGGAAATCCATTAGCGCACCTCAATAAGGTGAAGGGGTGAAAACATAGCTTAGCTTCATGTTTAACAAGGTGATGGTTAACGCGCTGCAGAATAACCTTGAGCTGTGTCACCCCTAGAAGAAATTATAGCCTAGTAAACGACGCAGCATTTGCACTGGATTCTGATTACTGCATAATTCTTCTGGTTTTGGATTGTTTTGATGGATGTTTTCAGGATGGAAAACCTTTTCCTAGCTAATTTATCTACTACGGGCTGCTACCCGTAGTAGCATGATATTTTTAGGTATGAATATATAATGATTTCGAGGTAATAGGCTTGAGATTGTGTGTGCCGGATTTCGACTCTTGTTGATAGAAGATCATCGCCAAGTACTGAAAACCATGCTGTGACTAAGATGGGCCCAACATTACTCAAAGCCTCCATTTAACTGGAGGTCTCTGGGGCTTCTTGCTGTCCGGTTCTAAGCCAGCTTAAGGACTTCTTTGTAGACTTGAGAAGATGTGTTTGTTTCCAGCCAAAATAACTTCAATGATTTAAAGAATATGAAAATTGCAACTTGGAATCCTACAACGTTAAAAATGAATATCGTATCGACATTTTGGTTGACAAATTCAGCTTCGTACTGGACTTGTTAGGAGTTGTATGAAACGTATATTCAAGGTGTAGAAAACAGGCTGGTAAATCTTGCTTAGGTTGGAATTGTATTAATAATTGAATGCTAGTTGCTCATATTATGATGAAAAAGTGTAGGGTATCAGTCATAGTTGTATGTGATCTTGTAGAACATACCGATGGAGATAGTAACTGAGATGTATTTTACTTATAGCTAAAGGAACAAATAGACAGGGTCCCAGTTAGAAATATACCTCTGCTTGATGCCCCTCAAGTTCTGATTTCTCGAATTTTGGAAAGTTTAAAGGGTAGTGTGTCATTATCAAGGGATTCTCGGTCTTGATGACTGCCCTAGAATCCCAGCTGTCTCTTGCAATGTTGCTTCTTTCAAAACGTGTCACTTCAAAACTGGATCTTTTTCGAACTATCGAAATTTTATATGACATCACAATCGCCTATCCTGCAGTGGTAAAACTGATGCAGGTAATTGCTACTTTGTCTGTGACCACTGTCAGTACTGAATGATTCTTGGCACTAGGGCGTGCATTGGTGCTTGGCATTGACTCAGTGACTTACTGATGTACCGACTCAGTAGCCTCATGATCATGGCCGTCGAAAAAGAGGAGGCTAAGAAACTGGATTTGGATAGATTAGTTGACAATTTCTCCAAGCACTCGCCGCTCGCCGCTACCCACTGTTTTAATAATGTTTGCCCAACGTTGTTTTTTTTCTATCTTCATTTGAAAAAAAAGGAAAAACATCCTTGCCCCTTTCCCCTACATTTTCTTGAATTGGTGCCACTGGATAGATCCATATAAATGATGGTTAGGTTTATCTGCGTCTTGTTGGAAGAGAAGATGAATTCTTCTATTTTCATAGTTGGCATTGGTCTCTCTCTGTGCAATAAAGAATTAAATGACTGACAATTGCAAATTGTTACTTCTGTCGGGTTATATTTTTATACTAAATAGATTACTGTCATGGAATTCTATTTTCCTCTTTAATTCTACAACTTCAGATGAGAATAACATCAGAATTTCTTAACAATTAAAAAAAGTACACCTTTTTACATGACAGGTAAAAATATCCTTCTTCAAGAAATAGTATTCATTGTTTACTTGAATTGAAATGTAAAGCCGGATTATACCTTATTGATCCCTTGACATTATTGTTTGAACTATGGAACTTTTCTTTTAATGTTGGCTTCTTTTAAGGTGTTCTTTAGCCTTGTGGGCTACAAAATGCAATTATTTTAATTATAATGTGGTCTTTTTATAATGTGATTTTTTACTTATTGTATGATTAAGGTGGTATGGGTGTATGGTAATGGTCGGTGGTAAGGGTGGTAATGGTAAGGCTGGTTATGGTATATGGGATGGATATTGTACAGTTGCACAACAAAATGTTCTTCTTTGACAAAAGATTTTCAGACATTCCTACTTGTTAGAGCATCCTACTTGTTAAACCTACCTGTTAGAGTTGTTAGAGTTGTTTTAGAGTCATTACATTCTAAAAGAAGTATTTATTGTTCAATTTTTCCAATGATTTTTTTTTTTATTTCAAAGTACGTGAAATAGGAATTTATCTTCCTCCATCATTTTGTTTGTTTTATTTTCAAAATCAAACTAAAATTTTTAAGTTTTATATTGTTATGAGATTACCTGTCGCAAGTTGCTATAATCTCAAAATATAGGAAATTAAAGAAAAATCCACCCGACTGTAAATTCTTCCTTTGTCGAAAATTCCCCTGTGCAGGAAACTCGCCCTTTGTGAAAAATTTTCCCACAAAAACTTCGCCTCCGCAGAAATTCTCCCCCCTCCCCCTGCGCATTAGTAATGGTCAAATTTTTAAAATATTAAAAGTACTTGAAAAATTTCTCCTGAAAAATCCCCTTACGACATTTATCTCCCTGGAAAAGTCCCCCCTGTGAAAACTCGGGGATACCTTCCACTATCCGTGGAAAATCCCCTCCCCCCAAGGAAAATAACCCCAGCGTATTAAAAACTATCTTATTTTTCAATTTAAAAGTATTTGAAAAATTAAATTAGGATAATCAACTTCCGCTTTACCACTTAAGTGCCATCTATTCCGAGTATTTGTGTTCAGAGACAGAGATCTCTAGTTTAGTTTCAGTCAGAGTGAAAAGTATTCGAAATATTAAGAGGGCCTTGAGAGAAAATTAATGTACTAAGCCTTCGCAAGAGTTTACTCAATAAATTTTTAAAGTTTCTTGGTGATCGGATGAATAGTGTTAATGCTTACAGGAATCACAGATAGACATTTGATTTTATTTATGTATATTATTTAATAATTTGATCTTGACTTGTAATTCTGTACAGTTTTATAGTTAAAAACTTACTCACGCCAAACATTATAAATAATGAGTTTGTTTTAATTACAGGCATGGGTAGTGGAAAGAATGGGTAAATTCAACCAAATCCTGGACCCTGGGCTAAATTTTTTAATCCCTTTTATTGACAAAATTAAGTATGTCCAGTCTCTGAAGGAAATACCTATTGCCATACCTCACCAATCTGCCATCTCAGCTGGTAAGTAGGTACATAGTTTTTTTTGTTTAATAATATTTCTCTTGATGCCAGGTATGAGCGTATCCCCCCCTACAAAAATATTCCTCCCCAAACAAAAATTCTGGATATGACCTTGGAGGCATGCCTCTTAGAACTCAGGACCTGTTATACCACAAGCGAACAATTTAGCTTGGTTTTCACCCTAGAATTCTGTCTGTTTAAGTTACCTTGAAGGGAATACACAGACAGGTTGTCAAAGATAACCTCCCTTTGTCCAGGGGTGCCAATTCACGATTTTGAAGTAAAGAAAGGATTTTTTTCATTTTTTAAATGAAGATACTTTTCTTTAATCTAGAGGGGGGGAGGCAATTATACCTCCTTTCCCAACTGGTGCCCCTGTCTTCGAGAGACTGTTACAAGTAGGGAGGTAGTTTCTTCCAGAGCGTTTTTTTTTTTTTTTAAGTAATGAAATGGGAATGCCTACATGTGTAGGTAAACAGATAGCACGGTATTTAACCGATGTTGTTAAAATTCTATTTAATTTAAATATTCGTTTTAATTTAATTAATTAATTCATTAAAATTAAGTAATTCATTGAAGTTAGTTAAAATAGAAAAATAAAGTAATTAAATGTCATATATTTAATTAAGTTACAATGTATAAAAATGAAATAATAAAAAAAATTAAGTAAATAAGTAAAAAAAAAATAATTTATTGCTTTAATATTCTACGTTTCTTGGTGTATCAATTACATGGGACCTTAAATTTTGACTGCGTTTTTTTCTTTTTGTTTTTGTTATATTGTATATATATTGTATTATTGTTATATTGGATATATTGTATTGCCAAGCGGACCATGGAGACTGTATAATAGATTTCTAATATTATCTCTCTGATGGGCGATATTTGATGATATATATTTATCTACCAGTCATGTTTGTTTATTTTTATTTATTTACATGCTTTATAAGTTCTGTCATTTAATGTCGTCTTTTACAAGTATTTTAGGAATAATAAAAGCTGTAACAATTTTATGGCAATCAGCATACATGTCTAATACATGGCAATAAAGTGAAAAAGATATAACATCGGTTCTAAAAAATAGTAGCCGCGTGAAGCCAAAATAACTTTTTGCCATAAAATAAATTTTATGGCAATCAACATACATGTTAAATACATGGCAATGAAGTGAAAAAAGATATAACACCGAATTAAAAAAAAAAAACGCGTGAAGCTAAAATACCTTTTTGCCATAAATAAATTTTATGGCAATCAGCATACATGTTAAATAGATGGCAATAAAGTGAAAAAGATATAACACCGGATTTAAAAAAAGGCAGCTACTTGAAGCGAAAATAACTTTTTGCCATAAAATAAATTTTTATGGCAATCAACATACATGTCTAATACATGGCAATAAAGTCAAAAATATATAACATCGGATCTAAAAAAGAGTAGCCGCGTGAAGCCAAAATAACTTTTTGCCATGAAATAAATTTTTATGGCAATCAACTTTGGCAAAATAACTTTTTGCCATAAAATAAATTTTATGGTAATCAACATACATGTTGAATACATGGCAATAAAGTGAAAAAAGATATAACACCGAACTAAAAAAAAAACCGCGTGAAGCTAAAATACCTTTTTGCCATAAAATAAATCTTATATCAGCATACATGTTAAATACATGGCAATAAAGTGGAAAAGATATAACATCGGATTCAAAAAAGTAGCCGGATTTTAAAAGGCAGTATATAAAAGAAAACTTTATTTGGTTATTTGAATAAACTGTGGCCATAAATTTGGGTTTATTTGGGCTTTCAAGGGGGTGCGGGTCCGAGGTCCCGTCCCTCCTCGAGACACCTCCCTCGTGTTGATACATTCTATCCTTTTTTTGTTTTGTTCCGTATCTATACTCCCTTATCACAAACCGCTGCGGTTATTCTTTGGATACATTTTTTTTCTTTATAAAATGAACACTTTTAATTTCTTTAGCAATTAGCTTTTGGCTTCTGGAGCCCTAGATTAAAATACCACTGATTTTCATTTTTATTTAATGCTATTAATTTTGATTAGATCTTTCCTGTTATGCCACCATTCAGTTGCAAGTTGGTACTCTGCATGCATCCCCGAAAAATGCTCCCCCTAAAGTATTTCTAAAAGGGGGGGGGGATCTAAAATATAAAAAAATTAAGGTCATTGTTCTAATGACTTTCAAGGGAAGTTCTTCGAAGAAAGAATTTATCGCCCGATTCCTCCTGAATCCTTGCAGGTAACCCCATCAGTGGAATCCTTGGTTTCTATAAAATGACACCCTATCCAAAAGTATGAGCTTGATGAATTATTTGCGTGATATTGGTATTTAATATTGGTTAGAAAAAAAATAAATTTCATTCATAATCCATTCAAATACTTATAGCTGAATTAAGCTGGAAAAATGTTTTATTTAAACTGAATAATGTTGACATATCTCGTCTAAAATCGTATATTACTAGCTATGTTGCAGATACTGTAATACAATTACTGTAATATATTGTAATATATATGTAGATACTGTAATATATTAGAGTATATAGAGTGTATTTTGTTCAGCCTTTCTTCCCTTGTGAAATTTCTCAAATAAACTACGTATCTGTTACAGCTAGTATTCCATCTCGGGAATAGTTAACTCACGCAGTTGGGGAGGGGGAATTAAATATGAATAGAGTACTTTAACAACTATTTCTATATTATCAAAAATGACGTAATTGGCAATTTTTGTTTTCTCATTTCAGAATTGAGGGGGCGTGACTCATATATAGTTATATATATATATATATATATATATATATATATATATATATATATATATATATATATATATATATATATATATATATATACATATATATATATATATATATATATATATATATATATATATATATATATATATATATATATATATATATATATATATATATATATATATATATATATATATATATATATATATATATATATATATATATATATATATATATATATATATATATATATATTGGAAAGTGTGTTCGAAACTTAATGGATCAAGTTTCGACCGTTGCGAAATAGAGAATTTACTTGTAAAATGTGTTATTACTAAAAAACAAAAACTATCGCTCTTTCTACTTTCTTAAAATTTCATATAAAAGAACCTGCTAGGTTTTATATTGTTCTTACTGCCTCAAAAGTCGACATAGTAGAAATGGATAAATACAAAAAGGGATGGTCTATTTGGCTTCTCTTTTTGAGGGATACAAAAAACTTTTAAAAACGAATACCCCTTCGTCCTTGGAAACGCCTTGCCTTGAGCAGATCCTAGGTGTAAAGCTTGTGTGGAAAAGCATGGGCTGAATTTAGGGATAGTCCTCAATCCTAGGAGACTATATTTCATGGTGTTAAATTTCGTAAACAATGAGTAAAAGTAATAAAATCAACTTGACGACTTTTTTAGGAAATTTTTGCGGTGTGTAAAAAAAAAAAAAAACCGACAAGCAATACCAATAACAAGTTTGAAACAAATCTGGTTTGTTTACAATATTTTATGAGGCGTAGTAGTTTCATAATCTACCCTTTCAGTTATTCACCGCTCATTTGATAAGGCGCACGGACCCAAGGGTGTCACTTAGAGAAGCACGGACCCAAGGGTCTCATTATATGTCCTTCAATTATACAGACTGACAATCTTTGCATGATTTTAACTTCAATAATATGTAAGGTTTATCTGGGGCAAAATGGAAAATATGTTGTACTCGAATGGGACGGGATGAAGTAAAGAATGGATTGAAATCAAACTGGTACTTTTTTTGGGGGGAGGGGGAATGAGACGAGTGAAGCTATATTGAGTAACATGAAAATTAGAAAAGAACTAAGAGTGAAGTAAAGAAGGCGAAGAACGAAGGCGAAGAGCGAAGAACGAAGGAATCATAAAGAGGTATGTGTAAAGTAGAGGGAAGAAATAAAAAAATAAGAGTAACGTAAAGCGGCGTAGTGAAGAAGTAAGAGTAAAATAAATTTAAGAAGTAAAGAAGAGAACAGAGCAAAGAAGAATTGAATGAAGCCAGATGAAGTAAAGATGAAAAGTAGTAAAGAAGTAAGAGTGAAATAGCCGTCCTGGCTGAGTGGTTGGCGCGCTGGTATGGGAATTCTGTGTCCCAAGGGGCAAGGGTTCAATCCCGGTTGTGACCAGCTATTTAGTTTGGGACGGGGGTCAGTGGCGTGACTCTGTAAGCTCAGCCAGAGTCGACCCAGCTCTAAATGGGTACCTGGCGAAATCTGGGGAAGGTAAGCAGGAAGTGTGTGTGAAAGCACAGGATGGTTGACCCCCAACCCCCCATTGCACTTCCTGGCTGAAGGGCCATGAAACGGAGATCAGCACCGCCGGTTGGGACCTTTAAGAGCGAAATAAAGTGACGAAGGAAAGAAGAGCAAAGTAAAGTGAAGAAGTAAAGAAGTAAGACTGTTGTAAAGCGAAGTACTGAAGAAGTAAGAGTAAAGTTAAGAAGTAAAGAAGAGTAAAAAAGAAAAAAGAAGTAAAGAGTGAAGCTAGATGAAATAAAGATGAAAAGTAGTAAAGAAGTAAGAGTCAATTGAAGTGAAGAAGGAAAGAAGAGTAAAATAAAGAGAAGTAGTAAAGAAACTCAAGAAGTAAAAATGAGTAAGAAGTAAAGATGTAACTAGGGGGTAAAGATTGAAGGAGGGTGCAGCTGTTTTGGCCTCTGGCAACTTGGTGGGGCTATAAATTGTTAGTAGTAATAGTAGTAGTAGAAAAACTACTGGTCCATGTTCTTGCACTGTTACTAATGGGTTAAATCTTGTTCCAACAATTGCTCTCATGTTGAATCCTGTTCACTTACACATTTTACAATACACTTAACGGTGTCGAATTACCCCCTCCCGTACCTCTTTAGAAAAATTTATTGGCACCTTTGGGTTTTATACTTGGTCAAAGAAGTATGTTAAAGCACCCTTCACGTTCCAAACACATTTACGTTTGCTGTTTTTCTTGTTACGGTTCTAGCGTCTATCTCCCCTTTTGTAAAAGCCATTCCTTTCATACTGCAAAGCTGCTTTGTTCTGATGTGAGATTTTTTTTTCTAGATTTTTTTAGCTTCGCCCACTACCGTCGGCAGTTCGCCTTTGACCTTTACTTTGCGTTATGTTAGTCTTATGTATATTCATAACTGACGATAACTAAGATTGCTTAGCTATCGATAGCACTAATTACTATAAATCTACTTTGTTTTTATGAAATTCAAATTCCGTTCTTTTATTAAAACAAACAGTTGATTTAATTCATATAATTTTTCCTTCTCAGTAAGGCCTCCCTCAGGCCACTCGGCGCGTCCCCGGTTGGGGGATAGGAGAAGGCCCTACAGATATGTAGGGTACCTCCATTGTGCAGGAAGTGCAGGCAGAGAATGGATCTAGTCCCAGGGGGTCTATAATAGAAGCTGGGGCACCCTACTCTGGGGCCGTATATACAGGCAGAGGTGACACCAAGTTGACTTTTTATCTCATATCGCAATCGTTTGCAGCCCTTGAGACCTGAAATGCTATAAAATGTCTACAAAATATTCAAGTTCCTGGCGTCTGTGGTATTTCTGCAGAACTTCTCGAGTATGGAGGTGTAGCTATGGTCCTGTGACTCCAGCTCACCTTCTCAGTTATATTGACGTCAGAATGCATAACGAATGATTGGTGTGCTGGCATCATATTACCACTTTAGAAATAAAAGGGCAGTCCCCAAATCTACACTGAAAATCGGAGGATTACGCTTCTTTCTGTTCTCGGCAAACGCTTTGCCGCAACACCTTTGGAGAGATGTTCTGCCTTCATACGTAGAAATAGAAGAGCTCAACAAGCTGGGTTTTTGTCTGGCAGGTCGACAACGTTGCAAATTTTCACTATATACCAACTGATTGAGAAGACGCGAGAGTTTCCCTGAAAAAAGTACATCACATTTGTAAACTTCAAAGTAGCTTTTGATTCTGTTGATTACCGTTCGCTCTGGCTGATATGAAGAACCACATGCCTATCCCATAAGCAAGAACGTATCCAGAATTATTTTTTGTCGGGGGGGGGGGAGTACGAAAAAACATTTTTGTTAAGTTTTTACGAGTCGGACAAACATTTAGGGGGAAGGGGTTCAAACCCCCTTTGTTCCCCTGGTTAGGCTTTGCTCATAAGTATTGCTCACTTTTCGAAAAGCTTTATGATGGTACACAGAGCTTTGTGGAAGTCAATGGAAGACGCAGCCCCAGAATTCTCAGTGAAGACAGGCGTCCAGCAAGGTTAAACCACCACTCACGAGCTCTTCAACTGCGTGATTGACTACATCTTGACTTGAACGACAAATTGTTTTCGATTTGGTCTCTATTTTGGAGACCGTGTGCTTGCTGGTGATGACTTCGGTCTCGGGTCCGAAGCTGCGTACCAATCAATGGAAGCCCCACCTTCTCAGTGAAGACAGGCCTCTGGCGAGATTGTGCCGTCACTCCCAAGGTCTTCAACTGCATGATTGACTACATCTTGACTTGCACGACAATTGTCCTCGGTTCGGTATCTATTTTGGAGACCTTGTCCTTACTATCGCGAACTCCACTAGTGATATAGCCTTAGTCGCGGACACCATCGGAAAAGTCACCGAAGCTCTTCACGTGCTTTCAGAAGAAGCCTCTGAAGTTGGTCTACGGATGAACCTAACGGTTTAGGCACTGTTTATGAGATAATTTTCTTAGCGTTATCGAACACATTTTATATTAACGCTTATGTATTTGCGAATATTAATTTCCCGGAATATTTCGTAGAACCCAGTTTTCTTTTAGGAAACTTCGGGGAAAATCCGAAAAATTGTGAATAGTGAAATCATTGCTTGTGAAATAGAATCTTACCATTATGTTTTTTCTGTTTACAGACAATGTGACTTTGACTATAGATGGGGTTCTTTACCTGCGAATTTACGACCCTTACAAGGCATCGTACGGTGTAGAAGATGTTGAATATGCAGTTACACAATTAGCACAAACCACCATGAGGTAATAGTTCTGTTTGATTATTTTTGTGTTTAACTTCTTTTTTTCTACTAAAAATTGGAAACTAAATCTTCCCCAAACATTTTTGCAGGCTTTTTAAACTGATTCCTAACCAATGGGACCCACTCAAAATTGGGGATCAAAAGGGTTTAAAGTGTTAAGGCGGTGTGCTTAAAGCGTTAAATGACGTTTTGAATTGAGATTTTCTTTTTTCGTTGGTACTTTAAGGCAGTGGTTCCCAACCGGTGGTACGCGTACCACAGGGGGTACGCGAAACCCTCGCAGGGGGTACGCGAAGGTCCCAAAATTAATTTAGTCTACATCTTTAAAACTTGTTTCTGAGTCAGTTCCAACATTTCCCTCAAAATCAGATAACATAACCCATTGTACGTAATTTCAGACTCATTTTCAAAACTTTCGCTTTCAGTAACCCGCTAATTTTTCTCCATAGCCGTAAGGTCTCGATGCTAATTTTTTTCCATAGCCGTAAGGTCTCGATTTAAACTCAGCGAGTTCAGTATCTTGTCATCTGTTGAAACACGAAGTTCGTGAATTGTGGTTGCAAACAAAGAGGATAGATTCCTGATCAGGAATAACAAGAAGCCGAATGATGGTACCCAAAACTCTGAACCTGCACCTAAGAAGAAGAAATATGACGAATCATCGGTCAAAGTGCGTCGATATTTGTCAGAATACCTAGGGCTCGGATTTAGTGCGACAAAGTCTGATCCAGTGAATGCACAGTGCGTTCTTTGTGGTCAAGTCTTGGCCAACAGTTCCATGAAACCTGCGCATATGAACCGGCATCTCAGTACTGTGCACCCTTCTCATGTCGGTAAGCCCATAGAGTTTTTCAAGCGTAAACAAGAAGCATTCGCTAGTAACTGTTTGGAAATTGCAAAAGTGGCATCAGTTTCTTCAAAGGCTCTCCGGGCTTCGTATGCTGTTTCATATTTAGTTGCGAAACAGAAAAAACCGCACACCATCGCCGAATGTCTGATATTACCAGCACTAGTGAAAGTCAGTGAAAGAATGTTTGACACGAAAACTGCTACTGCCCTTCAGTCTATACCTGTGTCGAACAATACCATTTCAAGAAGGATAGAAGACATTGCAAGCGATATTGTCATGCAGGTTATTGAGCAAATAAAGTTGACGAAGATGTTTGCGTTACAGCTTGACGAAAGCACGGATGTGTCAGGTGAAGCCCAGGTGATCGTCTTTGTTCGATATCAAGATTGTTCTGACATAAGAGAAAATATTCTGTTTTGTCAAAACCTACAGTCAAGAACAACAGGAGAAGAACTATTCAAGGTGATTGACAAATTCTTCGCAGAAGGGGGCATCTTGTGGGACTGGTGTCTATCAGTTTGCAGTGATGGAGCTGCCGCCCTAACAGGGAAGAATAATGGGCTCATGGCCTGGATAAGGAAGAAAAATCCAAAGGTGAAGTGGTTGCACTGCATCATTCACAGGCAAGCTCTTGCATCGAAAAGGATGAACGCACATCTGCACGAGACCCTCAACGAGGCTGTAAAAGTGATCAACTTCATCAAAGCCCGACCACTGAACTCAAGAATGTTCAAGTTGCTGTGCCAAGAGATGGGTTCAGAACATCAACATTTACTTCTGCACACAGAAGTTCGCTGGTTGTCTCGTGGGAAGATTTTAAACAGACTTTTCGAGCTTCGACAAGAAGTTCATATGTTTCTTCTGGAGCAAAAATCTGCATTCAGTTCACTTTTTGAAAACCAGGACTGGGTCTGCAGGCTGGCCTATCTTGCGGATATTTTCGACAAACTGAATGACTTGAATCTGTCAATGCAAGGTTTCCGGACGGACGAACTCTCCCTGAATTCGAAGATGTGTGCTTTCATCAAGAAATTGGAGTTCTGGCTTAAAAAGGTTCAAAGAAACAGCGTTAGTGTCTTCCCGACCCTTGACAAGTTTGCGGACGATAGTGAAATTGATAACCTCAACACAATCTGTGATTGTATTCGGGAGCATCTGACAAAGTTGCGAGATGAACTTGTGTCATATTTCCCATCGATTATGAACCAAGATAGAACGCAGGATTGGATCCAAAATCCATTTGTTGAAGACGTGACCTCAAGCTCCGGTCTTAGTGACAAGCTTACAGAGAATCTGATCGAACTTGCCAGTGATCGCGCCTTAGAACTGAAATTCCAAAATGTAACTGTTTCCCAGTTTTGGCTGGAGGTGAAAGGAGAATACAAGGAACTAAGTGAAATCGCCATGTCTGCTTTGTTACCATTCGGATCCACTTACCTTTGTGAAGTGTCATTTTTGGCAATGTCATTGATCAAAACCAAACACAGAAACAGACTGAGTGTACAAAATGACCTTATAATTGCCGTTAGTGACATCGAGCCAAGATTTGATAATATTTTAGCAAAAAAGCAGCCTCAAGTTTCTCATTGATTTTGTACGTACATTTAAGCACCGTCATATTGGACAATAAATCTCGTGTTTTTGAAAATCTGATTTTAGTTAAGAAAAAAGTAAAACAATGATTCTCAAGAAAGGGGTACGCAAACTTTTTGGGCCTTGACTAGGGGTACGCGGACCGAAAAAGGTTGGGAATCACTGCTTTAAGGTGATGAAACTGAATGTTAATAATCTAGACCTACTTACAATTTTGGATATCGGGCGAAAATGGGGATTTTCGTTGAAATCGGACGAAGGAGGCGATGTCTACAGTGGGAAAACGTCAAGGAAAGAGTTGAAGTAGTGACGTACGTATCACCGTTACCACTTAATTCATGGAAATACCTAAGGCCAATACAGATGCGCCTGCAGTTCTTCCAGTCACCTGTGTTCATGTGTCCTCCTTTTACTATTTCCCACAGAGTTCCAACTTGCCCTAGTTCTTTTTTCCAGTCAAGGACGACCTTCTTTTCGTTTGCTCCCAGCTGGATGGCCAAATAACGCTATTTGGCTGATAGTCGTAATCCTAGTTTTTCATGTGTCCTAGCCGTCTTCACCTTTGTCATTCAAAACGATGGTCATTCGTTTGAATGAACATGTTGACTTTTCTTTCAGGGGGTTCCCCTGTAAAGCATCCTGCTTTTGTTCCTTAACCTTTTGAAGTGCCGACGTTTCAGAGCCGTACTTATCACCGTTGTCATCACAGTGGCTTCCAATATTCTATTAATAGTTGACCATATCGAAGCTTAGATAGGCCGTTCAAAATCTGAATACTCAGTCTATACTTTCCAAGTTTGCTCAATAATTTTTACGATTTTTCAAATACTGAAATTTTGACAATTTTTGTTTCAAATACCACAACGATTTCAACGCTATAGACTATGTTCAGCACCTGTATGAAAAAAAAAGATATTCCTTAAAAGATGTAACTAATTTTGAGTAAAACATTTTGAATTATGTAAATTAAAATGAGCTTTATTATTTCAATATTTTCACTGTGCAATGCTGTTAGACTTTCATCCTTTCGGTTATATCTTGCAAATTCGCTAGAGTAGGCTTCAAATATGCTAATCTAAATTGGTCATATCTGCTTCTACTACTGCTAAGAAATCGCTGCAGTACCAAGCTGCCTGAGGTGAACCACAGCCTCCCCTCTCCTCTTTACACCACAGCCTCCCCGCTCCTCTTTACACCACAGCCTCCCCTCTTTACACCGTCCCCAGAAGTTCCCATTTTTCTTAAATCTTTCCTTACGAGATTCCCCTACTCCATACGGAGACCACCTGCTTTTCGTTTGGCCCTAGACGGTTGGCCAACAAGGACTATTTGGTGATCTGTCATCCTTCATCCGCAGAACGTGTCCTAGCCATATCAATCTTGCTCTTATTACAACCCTTGAAAGTAGTATTGGGCTGAATTTTTCAATACCTCTGATAAACGTTGTAGTTGCGCAATGATTCTCAGTAACGTTGTGGTGAATTTATCTTCTTGATGTTTTTCTGCAAATTTACACCTCTAACAAATGTTGTAGATGTGCAACGATTCTCGTCAACGTTGTGGCGATAGAACGATGACAACCTGTGATGCAAAGAATTCTTTTAAGATGTTTGGAAATTCGGGAGTGACCTTTTTATAAATCGAACTCAAGATTCTTAGAGTTGTTTCGTAGTATAAAGGGATATGAACTTTAAATCTATTCTCAAACGAGGATACATGTGAGCAATTTAAAAGGACCTTTAAATTTTTGAAAGATCTTCTTGCTATTCGTAGTGCTAAGGAAGATTTTGAGTCAAAAAAGGTCCTTAAGTGTGCCGCATGTGTGGCACTATATCGACCCTTAGCTGTACATTTGGCAAGTATAGCTAAGCCGAGATTACATGTAACGGTATAATGCACCCAGATTATAGCCGAGCCACCATAAGCAAATCTGCCACGTGTGTCTGTTGGTTCAGGATGGATTTTGGTTGATCCAGTTGGTTTTGGACATATCACACCCTGATTATAACTAAGCCACTATAAGGTATAACAAGTCTGTCGGTTTAGGTTGGTTCCAGTTTCTCCAGTTGGTTCTGGATGCATCACATCCAGATAATAACTAGATCTACGTTGCATGGGCAACGTGAGGGGATGCGGCAATCTTTGTTCGGCTTCGCCGAACGAAGGTTTTTTTGGCTCTGTCAACACTTTGGCTTTGTTTCCTCGCTTCGACTAAACGCTGAAGTTGTTAATCTGTAAGGATCTTATAGATAAATTAGGATCTTATAAATAAGGATCTTATAAATAAATAATAGGTACACCAATTCGTAGAAGTTGCAAACCCCTCATTGCAACTAGTAAAAGTTGTAAACCTCCTATCTCTGAAGATGATTGTAGCCTAACAATGATTATTTCTTACAAGTCACCTACATGTCTTACCACTGGAACCAAATTGGTCTTACCATCAAATACACCGGATAAAAATAATAGGTACATCAACTGGCAAAAGTTGCGAACACGTCATTGCCGAATATGATTATGAGCTAACAGCCGACTGTTGCTTAAAACTCCCATATCTGTCTCACAATTTGTATCTGCCTATTTTTGGTTTCAGTGTGTACCTTACTACTGAAGTTGTCAACCCCTTTAAACTTTCAAACTGGTATATCTCATAAAGGAATTTTTTTTACCAAAAAATGAATGACATATACTTTGATCAGCTCATCAAGAGCTATCGACTACCATAAAAAAAATATATCTGTCTAAGTGCAAAAATTCACTTTTTTGCCGTAGGCCCAGTTCCTAACGTCATCACTTAGAAAGGAGCGAAGTATAAACTCTAGTTTCTTTAGCAATGAGAGAACTTTTAAAGTTTAAGAGGCACATCTGATACCATTTCTCTACTGCAATCCCAAGTGCGAAAAACCGAATGATAAACTCAGCTGAAATCGCGAACAGAAATGGATAGAAACAATAGATGGCAGCACTTTCGGACTCGTGGAAAAATGCCACTTTTTTGTGTCTGTAAATTTTTATATTTGTCACTCAAAGAAGATATATTGGTTGTGGGGCCGGGTAACTGCGGCATTTAACACTTATAAATTTTAGTCCATCTTCTAGCAGGCAGCCTGCTTGCCTGCTAGAACGGAGCTTTCCACTCGAAAGCAGAAACATGGTTTGATGAAACAAAGGCTTCACTGCATAACTTCAGATAGTTTTCTCTGACAAAGGCTATTCAACTCCAATTCACTTCACACACTACAGGGTCTGGCTCAAGGACAAGCAAAAACCATCCTTTTTGGCCCCAGGCAAGAGTTCTGCGAAGCAATCCAAAATGCAAAGTCATATTCATCAAATCCAGTCTGAAGTCCACACTTTCCGTAAAAAATGCAGTGGTCAGACCCTTACCACTTTCTAGAAATAAGCGGAAATCGGGCTGATAGGGAAAAAAACATAACAAAACCAAAGTGTTGCTCTCGCAACACAACTAAGCCACTGCAAGCAAATCCGACAATTGTGTCTGTCGGTTCAAGTTAGTTCTGGGTATATCAAACTCAGATTATAACTAAGCCACTACAAGCGTATTATATACTTATTACAAGCGTATTATATACACTTATTACAATTACAATTATATGTATAATTACATATGTATATTACACATTATTGTTTACATTATATATGTATTACATTATATATGTTATATTATATTTTATTTATATTATATTATATTATGTATTATATATATATATATATATATATATATATATATATATATATATTTATATATATACTAGCTGTTGGGGTGGCGCTTCGCGCCACCCCAACACCTAGTTGGTGGGGGCGCTTCGCGCCCCCCCCAAGCCCCCCCGCGCGCGTAAGTCGTTACGCGCCATAATAGTTACGCGCCATTGTAGTTGTGTCCCTATGTCCCACCTGTGAATATAGATATATATATATATATATGGTTTTAACTACGTAAAACTTGCGAATATACAACATTCTTTGCTGTCCCATTGTCTTTGCATATAAATAGATTGTCAGGTTATCCCCCTGTTTCCCCCGGTGTCCCCGTTGTAGTTGTGTCCCTGTGTCCCGGTCGTTATTTATATTCCCTGTGTCCCGGTCGTCATTTGTATCCCGGTGTACCGGTCTGTATATACATTCGTTTTTTAGTTTTGTTTTTCTCCTTTATTTTTTTCCTTTTTTTTTCTTTTTTAGTTTATTTAGATTTTTAGATTTTTTAATTTTTTTATTAGTTTTTAGTTTTTTTTTCTTTTTAGTTTTTTTGTAGTTTTTACCTTCTTTTTAGTTTTGTTAATTTTTTTTTTTACTTGTGTCCTGGTCGTCATTTATACTCCCTGTGTCCCGGTGCTTTGTTGATTGCTAATCGAACATTCCTTTTGTCCTGGTCGCTTTCTCTTTGAGTGTCGTCATTTATTTTTTTCTTTTTTAGTTCTTTTAGTTTTTACCTTTTTTAGTTTTTTTTTAGTTTTTAGTTTTTTTAGTTTTTTACCTTTTTTTAGTTTTTTTAGTTTTTTAGCTTTTTTATTTTTTTTATTAGTTTTTAGTTTTTTTGTAGTTTTTGCCTTTTTTTTTAGTTTTTTGTCCTGGTCGCTTTCTCTTTGAGTGTCGTCATTTATTAGTTTTTTCCTTTTTTTTTTTAGTTTTTTATTGGTTTTTACCTTTATTTTAGCTTATTTTTCAGTTTTTTCCTTTTTTTTAGTTTTTTTTTATTTTTTATTTTTTTTAGTTTTTTACCTTTTTTTAGTTTTTTTAGTTTTTTTAGTTTTTTAGCTTTTTTACTTTTTTTATTAGTTTTTAGTTTTTTTTTGTAGTTTTTGCCTTTTTTTAGTTTTTTCAGTTTTTTTTTTAGTTTTTTATTGGTTTTTACCTTTATAGTTTTTTTAGTTTTTTAGCTTTTTTATTTTTTTTATTAGTTTTTAGTTTTTTTTTGTAGTTTTTGCCTTTTTTTAGTTTTTTCAGTTTTGACGTCACCTAATCCAGTTTTTTCAGGTGACGTCACCTGACACATCCATCCACACATCCATCCACACATCCACAGACAGACAACTTATTTATATATATATAGATATCTATATATATAAAAATAAGTTGTCTGTCTGTCTGTGTGTCAGGTGACGTCATGTTTCTGTGTCGACTGACGTCATGAAGTTAGTTGTCGTCATTTTTGCTATGACGGTTTTTGCTATGGCCTTGACGTCATTAAAGATATTTAAGACATGCGTTCACGGAAAAATGTTTAATTGTAAAATGACTGAAGAACCTACAATGGCAACAGCCGAGGAAGCTGCTCAAAGAGTCTATGCCAAAAAACTTGCTGCTGATAGAGAAAATAAGAAAAGAAAGCGTGCCGAGGAATCACAAGAACAGCAAGAAAACAGGCTTGCAGCTGATAGAGAAAGTAAGAAAAGAAAGCGTGCCGAGGAATCACAAGAACACCAAGAAAACAGGCTTGCGGCTAAAGAACGCAAAACCGCGCAGTTAGATGAAAATCCACCTGGAAAGCGAGAGTCAAAACATATCAAAACTGAAAATGATAGCGATGATGATTGGGTTTGGGATTTTGACTTGGATAAGGTCATCAATGCCTACCAGATTTAAGTTAAAAAACAAAGGTTCGGCGATATGTACTTCATAGTGACGCTGAAAAATAAAGAAGAAAAAAAAACTGAAAAAATGTAAAAAACTAAAAAAAACTAAAAAAAAAAAAACACTCAAAGATAAATTACAGACCGGGACACAAACGACGACCGACACAGAGGGAATATAAATGACGACCGGGAACCTCAAAGAAAAATTACAGACTGGGACACCCGGACACAAATCACGACCGGGAATATAAATGACGACCGGGACACAGGGACACAACTACAACGGGGACGCCGGGGGCACAGGCGGGATATATAATTGACGACTGAGACACAGGGATTGTTTGAATAGAAATTACAGACCGGGACACCGGGACACAAATGACGACCGGGACACTGGGACACAGGGAATATAAATGACGACCAGGACACTCAAAGAGAAATTACAAACTGGGACACCAGGACACAAATGACGACCGGGACACAGGGAATATAAATGCTATTTATATGCACAGACAATGGGACAGCGAAGAATGTTGTATATTCGCATGTTTTACGTAGTTAAAAATATATATTTATATCTATCTCTATTCACAGGTGGGACACAGGGACACAGCTACAATGGCGCGTAACTAATATGGCGCGTAACGACTTACGCGCGCGGGGGGGCTTGGGGGGGCGCGAAGCGCCACCCCAACA
The DNA here is from genome assembly GCF_032884065.1 of Artemia franciscana. Lineage (NCBI taxonomy): Eukaryota > Metazoa > Arthropoda > Branchiopoda > Anostraca > Artemiidae > Artemia > Artemia franciscana. The sequence goes on along the minus strand of NC_088876.1, from coordinate 33,532,253 downwards.
GCTAGTAATATATATAAATAATATATTATATTATATTATACTGCGAGTAAATCTGCCAGTGTGTCTGCAGGTTCAGAGTGGTTCTGAGTTGGTTCAGTTGGTTCTGGATACATCATACCCAGATTATAACTAAGCCACTGCAAGCAAATCAGAAAAGCGTGTCCGTCGGTTGAAGTTAGTTCTGGTTGTATCACACTCAGATTATAACTAAGCCACTACAAGCAAATCTCTCATGTGTATGTAGGTTCAGAGTGGTTCTGGGTTGGTTCAGTTGGTTCTGGTTATATCGCATCCAGATTATAACTAAGCCACTGCAAGCAAATCCGACAAGTGTGTCTGTCGGTTCAAGTTGATTCTGGGTGCATCACACCCTGATTATAACCAAGGCACTACAAGCAAATCTGCCGGGTTTGTCTGTAGGTTCAGAATAGTTCCGGGTTGCTCCGGTTGGTTCTGTGCATGTCACACTCAGATTATAACTAGACCATTACAAGCAAATCCGCTAAGTGTGACTGGACCTTTAACATTAAGAAAGAATTTGCTACTTGTGTTACTAGGAAGATTTTTAGCCAAAGACGGTCTTTAAGTGTGTCTCATGTGTTGGAACATGTCCACTCTTAGCTGTACATTTGGCAGGCTTAACTAATGGCATATCATGCTCGGATTATACCTAAGCCACTACAAGAAAATCTGCCAGGTTTTTCTATCGATTCAGGTTAGTTCTGAGTTGACTCCGTTGTTTATGTGTATATCACACCCACATTATAACTAAGCTACTACAAACAAATCCGCCAAATGTTTCTGTTCTTTCAAACTGGTTCGGGGTTGGTTCAGTTGGTTCCGGTTATATCACTTCCAGATTATAACTAAGCCACTGCAAGCAAACCCGACTGATATGTCTGTCGGCTCAAGTTAGTTCTGGGTACATTTAATCCAGATATAACTAGACCACTAAAAGCAAATCTGCTAAGTGTGCCTGGACCTTTAACATTGAGAAAGAATTTGCTACTTGTGGTACTAGGAAGATTTTTTGCCAAAGACGGTCTTTAAGTGTGTCTCATGTGTTTTAACATGTCCATTCTTAGCTGTACATTCGGCAAGCATAACTAATGGCATATCATACTCGGATTATACCTAAGCCACTACAAGCAAATCTTCTAGGTGTTTCTGTCGATTCAGGTTAGTTGTGAGTTGACTCCGTTGGCTCTATGTATATCACACCCACATTGTAACTAAGCTACTCCAGAACAAATCCTACAAGTGTGTTTGTTCATTCACATTGGTTCTGGGTTGGTTAAGTTGGTTCTAATCATATCACATCCAGATTATAACTAAGCCACTATAAGCAAATCTACGTGGTACGTCTGTTCGTTCAGGGTTGAAAGCTCTGGCGAGTCACAAAGAGACATTTGGCTCAAATTACATTCGAGCAGCATTGTATTCTAAATCTGTATTCTTTATTGATATGTTGTTGGGAGTTTTGTATTCATGTAATATTAAAAAGCAAGGACTCAGACTGTTGGAAGGATAGGACGGTTACTTTAAATAAAAAATATTTATAGAGAAATATATTTGTGTAACGGTGCAAAGATTTCTAATTATGTGTTGGTATTTAGAGATTATTTAGGCTCAAATTACATTCGAGCAGCATTGTATTCTAAATCTGTATTCTTTATTGATATGTTGTTGGGAGTTTTGTATTCATGTAATATTAAAAAGCAAGGGCTCAGATTGTTGGAAGGATGGGACGGTTATTTTAAATAAAAAATATTTATAGAAAAATATATTTGTGTAATAGTATATAGATTTCTATTTATGTGTTGATATTTAGAGATCATATACATGATATAATAATAAAAAAAAAAAACATAACAAAAGACTTAAACCTTCTTGGATTATTTCAACCACTTAAACATCTATTATATTACCAAGCAAGAGAGAAAAAGAGAAAAGAAGAAAGAAAAAATTGTGCACTTACTCGTTTCCTGGTCGCAACTTCCCTTCCTACCAATAATTCATTCTATTTACCTTCAGACCCAAAATCTATTCAACAGCAAAAAAATATTTCCTTTTAAAAGGAACTCAAGAGCTATCAAGTTTACACAAATCTAGGGCACATCATATCTCTAGTTTCTTTTTTGATGTGCTAATACATTTTGCGGCAATGCCCCCTCCCCTTGGATTGTTATGGAAATAGATCAGTATCATCAAACGCTTATTCTTTCACAATTTTAAGAAATAATACTGACGGTTTGCTTTCGTAATTGTGTAAATTGTTAACCTGATAAAAATGTTACCTTTTTCCCTGCTTAATTGTGGTTCGAAAACTTTATTAAATCAGACACTTATATTGTATCGGATTAACGACGCTTCTTGTCTACTAAGGTCCCTGCGTCAGCTCTGCAGTGTCTTAAGACCTAATACAAAAAGCTTAGGGCCAGGTTTATCCTTGATTCATAAATTTTTCCTAGTTTTCATTTTATGACTTTATCTATCTTTTTCTTATTTCAGGTCAGAAATAGGGAAGATTTCACTAGACACTGTATTCAGAGAAAGGGAATCACTGAACATTGCCATTGTCACAGCCATTAATAAGGCGTCTTCGGCCTGGGGAATTACGTGCTTAAGATACGAAATCAGTATGATTTTTATTTCTTATAAGGAGTGTGGGTAGCTTAGAAGAGTGGAAACTGGTGCTAGTGTCCACAAAAAGAAAAAATCATCACTATCTTACAGTTTGTTTTTCCTTCAATTTTTTCCAAAAATTTATGACCGATGATGTCCACAGGACTTGCAGGAAAGTTTGTGCCTGGAATTTTTTTTGGGATAGCAATGGGGGCGACAGAGATTTTTGGGTTGACTCATGACGGATAACATCCGCTGGACTTGTAGGCAAAACGAGGTACTGAGATACTTTCAAACACTTTTTGATTTGCCCATTGGAAAAGCCCTGCAGAATCGCTGTGGGGTGACAAAGATTCTTCAGTTAACTCATAACTGGCAATGTCCACTGGACTTGAAGGCCGGCTGGCGTCTGACACTTTTTCAAGCGCTCTCAGTTTTGCCTATTAGTAAAGCCTACCAAAGTCAGAATGGACTCATGACATAGATTTTACGTTGAAAGCTTATTTACAACAAGTCGCCTGAACTCGGAGAATGAATGGGTGACCTTAGTTTTTTATATTGTAGTGGCTTTGCCTATTTAAAAAGCCCATGTGGGAATCATAGGCGGTCAACCAGAATTTAGGAGTGACACGTGACTGACAAGTCATCTGGACTTGCAGGTGAACAGGCGTCTGATCTCAATTACTGACAGAAAAACGATTAAAAAGTCGAAAAATATGATAAGGGAGATGGCATTGACGTTTTATTTTTCGACACTAGCGCCAGTATCCATTCTCGGAACCCACCTATATTCTTTGGTTCTTGTTAGAAGAACTGGACTTTCTCAGAAGAAAAAGACTTTGGTGTCTGTTAGAAAGTAGATTTTAGAGTAAATCTACTCTAAAATCGAGAAAGTAGATTTTGTTCCTATTAGAGTAGATTTAAAAGATTTTTTGATGCATCTAACAAAACACTTACTTTGAAATTCAAGTTTGTCATTATGCAAAAATTTAAATGAAAATGAAATGAAACCAAAATGAAAATTTAAGCTTAAATTAAGCCAAAATTTAAGCTTTTGTAATCTATTGAGTTTGAATAATAGTGCCAAAGCTTGATAGAAAAGAATGCGTCTCGTTCAAACGCATTTCCAGTGAAAACGTGCTGAGTAAGGAGCAGTGGGAAGGAAAAGTCTTTTTTTCAATTTAATATTTAAATTCATATTCGGTTTTTAAATTTAAAATCCTCTCTACCTATATTTTTAGGATATGTAGAGCCTGAACAATGTTTTTTTCAATTTAATATTTAAATTCAAATTCGGTTTTCAAATTTAAAATCCTCTCTACCTATATTTTAAAGATATTTAGAGCCTGAAAAATCTTTTTTTCAATTTAATATTTAAATTCAAATTAGGTTTTCGAATTTAAAATTCTCTCTACCTATATTTTAAAGATCTGTAGAGCTTGAAAAATCTTCAGATAATTGGCTTTGCTTGAAAAGTTTTCTCATTGTTTTCTCTTCAAATATAATTTGCTCTCTGTATTTTTAGTCTCTGTGCAAGGTTCAATCAGCTAAAATTCTAGTTCAGAAGGCTCAACCTAGTTCAATCTATTCTTGCAGCGTAAGGCCGTATCGAGGGGGGAGGAGGCTTTGCTGGGTATGAACCCCCCCTGCCCAAATTTTTGTTCGACTTACGAAAATGAAACAAAAATGCATATAAACAAACTTTTGATGTGTTTTTAAACTTAGTTTTTGTAACCCCATCCCATCTAAAAAAAAATATTCCCCTCCCTCCTCCGACCAAAAGTATGGGTACGCCCTTGGTGCAGCATAAATTATTCCTTGTGTTGCAACACATTTTACTACGTCTGTCAATGAATTTTTTCCCATTTTTTCCCCATTTTTTCCTTATGATGGCAAGGAAAGTTATTCTTACCAGTTTCGTTCCTCGCGGGGCACCGCAGGTTGTTTTACTCCACTCTGAGTCATAGTCTTCTTCGTGTGAAGCAAATACTTTTTGCTGTCTTTCAGACAAAAATCGAGCGCAGTGGGTAGTGTTTAGCGTTTAAAACCCATTCGTTTCAGATTTTGAGAAGTCACTAGGTGTGATAGGAGATCAAAAGCTTTGCGAAAGTCGATGGCTGTTGGTTGACAAAACAAGCTTGCTTTTCAAGCCACTTCAGGATCTGATTGTACATTCTGACTAGTTATATAGACATCTCAAATTTCTTTTTTCCTTACCATGGAGAAAGGCCGAATCCAGGGGGAATTCAGGATTTAACCCTTCCTCCGCACCAAAAAAAAATTGTTTGACTCGTAAAAATGTAGCAATAATGTAAATAAATGGACCTTTGATATTTTTTTTAAGTTTGTTTGTGACCACCTCCCTTCTCTCTATAATATCCTGGATACACTCTTGCCATGAATCCTTACTGAGTTGACTATTAAATTCTTTGATTTGCAATATTGTTGCCATTGGTTTATATTTATATATTACTGTGAAGTGGATGTGCAATTAGTTAATTATGTTAAACAATTAATAAGTTAACAATACTTATTTATTGTGCTGAGTTTTCTACGCATACATTTTTCATTTGAATTATATAGTCAAATTGACCTGCGGAATCCTAAACAGTTATTAAATAGCCTTTAAACTCATGTCTTTTTTGGTCCATTAATCGTCATAAGAAGTATTATGCACGAATTATGTGGAACAGGTTTGACCTTGTCTTAGTACGTGTAAAAGATGATCAAAAGGGACCACGCCTTCTTCTACTTCTAAAAAAAGTCGGTCATGAGATTGCCATGGAATTCTGCCGGAAATATCCTTTTTGGTTAGATCTGACTAAAGCTTGGACTACAAAGGTGTAATCCTTTGTGAAGTTCTGGTAATATGCAGTAAAACCAAGGAACAATTTCACCTGTGACTTCTTGTGACTATCTTGAGAAAGCTTTCGTGGCCTCGACCTTGCTAAACTAAGTCGCTAAACAAAGAAGATACCCAGAATTGCTAAACAAAAGAAGAAACAAAATTGCCAAACAAAAGAAACAAAAGAAAACAAACAAAACAAAACAAAAACAAAAGAAACAAAAAGGAGAAACAAAATTGCTAAACAAAGAAAAAACAAAATTGCTAAACTAAAAAGAATTTGCTAAACAAAAAAGATATCTAGAATTAGTTGAACGCTCTAACAATGAAACATTATTTTCATAAGAGTACTGAGCTATACACACAATATCAAAAATATTTATATAAAATTTCAATATTTTCTAGTTTTTCACGGGCACCATTTATATTCTGATAAAATACTGAAATAAATTTTTAACGCCCCAGAGCTGTAACATTGTTTCTTTGGCTTTGAACGGGAAGGTGATTTTTCATTTCTACACAAATCAAGCTATTATCTTAAACCTACTTCTACTTCTGAACTTTTTGCTGGGTATTGCTTCAAACTGACATGAATAAAAAAAGAGCGGTGTTTATTTTATTTTTATTAGCACTGCTTGCCAAGAATTCTTATCAGTTGTTCCCCAATTAAGACGAGCCACTACAATTAAAACGGGGCTTAAGAATAACGGTGAATAATTATATGCACTAAATTACAGTAGTCAAATCATTCATAATAATTGAAAAGAATTTGGCCATTTTTTATTGAATAATATTTTTAGTTACTGATATCAATAATTCAATTTGAAAACAATAGTCCGATATGTTCTTCATATTCAAATTGGAACGTAAGACGCTAAGTTGTCCTTCAATATATTTGCATCAAAATCAGCCTCATCGTTTTTTGTCACTCATGTGCTGATTAATTCATTAAGTTTGTAGAGCTTTGTTTTAATTAATGTAAGAGGCTTAGTAAACCTTATTACACCGGTTCACACCGTGAAAGAGACCACACCTGTCTTTCCTTTTCCAGTCTATTTATTGGTAGGTGTAACGTTAGGATTATAAAAGGCCACGCCCTACTCTTCTTTTTGACCAATAGCAATTTTGACTAAACGGTGTTTTAGTCTTTCGTTATTAGCTTTACTAGCCTTTCTCATGTTATTGCCCTTGTATTTCATGATTCTCTTAAGACCCATCTCCCTCTCACTCTCAGAAATACGTTTTTTTTTGGAAAAAGAAAAAGAAATGAAATTAAAAATGAAAATGAATTAAATGAAAAAATTAAATGAAAATTAAATTAAATTAAAATTAAATTAAATTAAATGAAAATTAGTCTAAATTAAATGAAAAAGAACGCAGAAAAGCAACCTCGCCCCCTACCGTAGATTTTGGGACACACTTGTTTGTATCCTCATTAAAGAAATATCGAAAGACTATACTCCGCCCTCCACCCTTGCATTCTCTTGAATTAATGCAATTGATTAGTCACAAATTCTTGATTTACATGTATTTCTGGATTTCTTTTAAGGCCCATTCTCTCCCTCCCTCCTGGATTTAAAAAATACGTTAAACCATGTAAAGCTTTAAACCATGGGTGACCTTCTTCTCTTCTTTTTCTTTCTTCCTTTTTCTTTTCTTTCACACAGTTTTGAAACTTCGATATTTTGGTCATTTATGCTAAATTTGTTAGTCAGTCTTGTTAATCAATCAACCAATTGCTTATTGAAGGTTTTTAATGCTTGAAAAATAGAAATTGGATTTTTTGTAAAATTTTTAAAGGAAATTTGAAAAAACATCTTTTACGAAGACTGTGAAATCGCACTTCACTCTGATAGGCTTTTTAAATGAAGAAGGCGTATCTATTTTATGAATCGAGTACGGTTGACGTTATAGATATAAATAATCTTTTATTATAGATTATAAATTATCTAGTCTCTGATTGCATGTGAAAATTTGCAGTCCTCACGTTGAATTCTCGAAAATAAGGTATTATTCTGCAACTAAATTCTCAAAACACACTGCCTTTCCATTTAGAATTAAAATGAAATTAAAATTCTAAAAAATCAAAAAACCTTTTAATTAGATACTTTTGACAAATTATACTTTTTTGCATAAACTATAATATAAATTTTATATATTTCGGAGTTGTTTTTTTTATATATGTTTAATATAAGTAAAATTCGACGTTCTTTTAATATTTCGGAGTTTTTTTTAATATATGCTTAATATAAATAAAAATCGACTATTTTTAATATATCGTAGTTTTTTAATATATGTTAAATATAAATAAAATTCAACGTTCTTTTTAATATTTCGGAGTTTTTTTTTAATATACGTTTAAAATAGAATTCGATGTTCTTCTTTAATATTTTGGCTTCACATTCGCAACGTTTTTTTTCTTTTGTATAGAATTTGTGTTTCTTTTTCAATCTTTTTAAATGTGTCTTGAATTGCTCAGGCTAGTTTGTTTTTTGTCTTGTTTTTTGCATTTTCTTTTACCTATTAATTAAGTCTCTAATAATTAGACTTCCATTCCTATTTATACGAAAAACTTTTTTTTTCTTCTTCTTTTTTTTGTGGGAACTTAAGTGTCTTATAAAAAGCTTTATCCGCTGCTGAATATTTGTATTTCATTTTAATTATTTCGGAGGTCTAACCAGAAAGGATATTTGAATTCTGTATTTAATAACAGTCAAGCTTTAATTCCATCCTTGCGTAGAAACCTCTGAATATTTTTTCGTCGTTTATTCACTTTGTTAATCTCTTACACAATTTTGCACTGTCATTTAGGGGTGGAGGTTGGAGATATAAGGGTATCTTCCAGGGAAAGAAGTTTCAAACCACTTAAAATTGTACTTTTATCGCTTATGCTGAGCCTTATTCTGATTTAGTTCTGATATACTCTTTTGTTCTTTAATTCTGATTATAATCCTTGTTCTGATTTAGTTTTGATTTATTCTGCTGTTCTTTGTTTTCGGTTTTGCTTCTAATTTTGGTTCTTATTCTGACTTAGTTCCGATTTATTCTATTTTTTTTTTTTTTTAATTTTACTTCTGATCACAATCCTTGTTCTGATTTATTCTGTTGTTTTTTACTTTTGATTTTGCTTCTGGTTATGATTCTTATTCTGTTTTACTTGCAATTTACTCTGTTGTTCTTTGCTTCTGATTATGATCCTTATTCTCATTTAGTCTATTGTTTCTTTATAGGGGACATTCAAATTCCAAAGCGAATTCAAGAGGCTATGCATTCACAAGTTGAAAGTGAGAGGAAGAAACGTGCTGCCATCTTGGAATCGGAAGGCATTCGGACATCTGACATTAACATTGCAGAGGGCAAGAAGCAGTCTCGAATCCTCGCTTCTGGTGAGCCCTTATAATGTCAACCACGTGACACAACTTTTCCACGTGACATACCCTTTTTTTACTTATAATAGTTGTACTTTAATGTAAATTTCTCTTTTATATTTTCATCTGTGTTATGCCGAGGACGATCCTTCGACATAGGGTCGAAATATTCATTAAAAGTTTGAAATTTTACTGTCTTACGGAAAAAATTACCAATAATCAAATAAAGATCAACAATTAAAGCAAAGAACAACAGAATATATCGGAAGTAAATCAGAATAAGAATCATAATAAGAATAACAACCAATAATCAATAAAGCAGATATAGAGGTCTTTTCATACCTCTCCTTGGCCATCTCCGTAGACTTTAAAAATTTGGAAACTGTTTATAAAATTGACTATCTGTAAGAGGTTTTTATTCAACATCTTAATTCAATATGAGATTCGAAGTTCTTTTTATACCCTCCTAGGCCATCTCTGTACACTTTAAAAAAATTTAAGGAAGGTGATTTAAAAACATCTGACGTTAACATTGCAGAGGGCAAGAAGCAGTCTCAAATCCTCGCTTCTGGTGAGCCCTTATAATGTCAAGAACGTGACGCACCTTTTACCGTTTATATTAGGACATTTTTTAAATGCCTATGATATCGCCAACTTTTACCGTTTATATTTGGAGATTTTTTTTTAAATCAATCAATCAATCAATTTGTTAATACTAAAAATGATACAATTACAAAACGTAAAGTAATTTCATATTAATTCGTAAAGTAAAAATTAATTCGTAAAGTAATTTCAAACATGTTACTGAAATAAAAAGAAATAGAGAATTAGGATGGAATCCAAAAAAACAGGAATCCAAAAAATGCCTATGATATCTCCAAACGACACACTCTGTCAAGACTGACACCTCAATATCCTATTAACAAAATATGGTCTGTACAAACTTTTTCAATATCATTGTGTAATGGCGAAAAATAGTCGTGTCATGAACTCTTGGGGGGTTCGCATCCTCCTCTCAGTGGGCCAATTCCAACTTTCCAGTGTCAACTGCTAACCATTCATTGCAGCACCAAGCGGTCTGAGGCAAACACGCCTGTTTATACTCCTCATCCGCCCCAACCTATTCAGGCTCACTCTTAATCCTCTCCCATGAAGCTTCAATTTCCTTCAAATCCAACCTTATGACCTTGTCCTGTGCTATTCGGAGATTCTTTTGTTTGGCCACAGGTAGATGGCCGACAAGCTAAATTTTTGGCATTTTGTCATACTCAATCCATATAGCGCGCAGCCTAGCCATCTTAGTCTTTCTTTCATTATAGTCCTAGAAAGTAAGTTCGAGCCTCATCATTCGTGCATCTTATTGTTTGATATATGTTCAGTCCAACGTGTACCTAAGAATATCCTACATTCTAGTAACTAAGGGTACCCAGGAATAAGATTACAGTTCCTAAGAATATGCATATGTAGAACATCAGTACTACCTATGCAAAAAAGCAATTTTTTATGTTGTTCAAGCCAAGTAACTGTAAGTTTCCAGTATAGGGTTCATGGGCATGGCGATTTCATTGATGTGTTTTTTTTCGATTCGACTCAGTTTTTTGGGATTTCAGACTATTTGTCAAAATTCCTTTAAATTTGTTTTCAAAATAATAGTTTATCATAGGGACTAATTTAGGCAGTAATTGCCATCCTTGAATCAGCCAGAAAGGGCAATTTTTTCTCACTTGCCAGTTTTATTTTTTTGGTTACTATGGGCCGTGGTTCGCTCCTTACGTATAATCGCACCTTTGTTATCATGTGGCAACATTTCAAGCTTTTTAGTTTCTATTAGTTTTGTTTTTTAGTTTATAATACCGAATTCTTATAGGCTACGTCCATTCCCATAGTTCCAAATTATTTTGCTTAAGTTTTGACTCCCTTGAATGGTTAAGCTGCAAATTCAGTGAATTGAAATATAAATATATATATATATATATATATATATTATATATATATATATATATATATATATATATATATATATATAACTAGAATTTGATAAATATCTAATAAACTGTTATGTGATTTAGAGGCCGATAAGTTGGAGAAAATCAATCGTGCTGAAGGTGAAGCCAAAGCCATTGTAGCAAATGCTGAAGCTAGGGCGACATCGTTGATTGTACTGGCCCAAGCATTGTCCAAAGAGGTGAGCTCTATTTGTTGGCTAATTGTCTAGTGTGTCTCCTCCCTCCCTCTCTCTCTCTCTCTCTCTCTCTCTCTCTCTCTCTCTCTCTCTCTCTCTCTCTCTCCTCTCTCTCTCTCTCTCTCTCTCTCTCTCTCTCTCTCCTCTCTCTCTCTATCTATCTCTCTCTTTCTTTTCTTTCTTTCTTTCTTTCTTTCTTTATCTCAGATTAAATAGATTTAAGATCGGTAATTTTCAGCCACAGTGTAAATGAAGATCAACCAATGCTGATCTTCAGCAGATCTTCAGCAGTATGTATATGTATAAGTGTGTATATGCTATGAATAAGTACTTCGATGCCAAGCATGCATAAGATTGTCTAAAATTCGAAATTTGTAGACTATCAGTGATTTTAATATTGTTAGTTAAATATTACAGTATAAATGTTAATCTTCGATGCTAAGCATGTATAAGATTGTCTAAAATTTGAAATTTCTAGAATATCAGTGAATGTAATATTGTTAGTTAAATGTTACAATATAAATGTTAAATATATTAGTTTTAATTTCCCTAATATTAATTTTAGCCAACATCAGATCCATTCATAATACGGTTTATCTGATTGACTAGTTCAGCCTAGTTCAGTGCCGCAATCAACAAAAATGTTGCTAGAGGGAACAAAAAGTATTTTTCAAAATCTAGGGGGTGGGGGACAATTTCTTCAATGATAATACCAAAATGTTATTTTTGCTGTCCTCCTCCTCCTTCCTGTCTTCCTGCTGCCCTCCTTCTCCCAATCAGTTTCACTGGCCCAGTTCAAGCATCAAGGATACTAACATAGAAACTTAATTATTTGTTATATTACTTGTGCAATGCATACATTTAATTATTTATTGATTATTTGTATTCTTTCTTAAATGCTAAATTATTATTTGTTATTAATTTCGTTTCAAGATATCTGATAGCAAAAATTATAGCCAATCCGTATTGCCAGAAGTGAAGGGGTCCCAATTGAGGGGGGGTAGAGGGGATCTCCTCCCTCCCAGGCTTTGAAGAATACCTTCTAAATTCTAATTCACTGCTATTTTCCATTTTTATCATGGCTAACTAGTCATTTTCGCCCCCCCCCCACTGCATTTTCGTGAATCGTGCCATTGCAGAAGTGCATATTGAGCTACAGTGTTAGCCTTTTTTGTGTATTTTAAGTATTTTTGGGCTAAATTTGTGTTATGTTCTATTTTAGATTGAAGTCAATTAACAAATAATTAGCGATCAATAATGATAATTGAGTTCTGGGATACACCCTATGTTTTTATTTGCCTTGACTTGAGTTTGAATTTTGTTTTTAAACATAAAAATGACACCGTAACTTGACAACCTAACTTTTTTATGTTACCTTCTTAGCAATAAACACAAGCCCGTAAATCTAACCTTAAATTCTTAGCGTAAAAAAGTGAAATCTTGAAACAACAGCACAGCTTTCCAGAAAATTTACACAAAAATTTCTCTGTCAAGCACTCACACGCTTAGACCCAACTCAAACTCTGACTTGCAAGTACAAGCTAAAAGAAAGAATGTTGAAAAAAAGCGGATGGAAGGATTTCCTGGCAAACAGGGAAGGAGGGTACTGAAATTGTGAGGATACGGTCTTGGGCTTGAAGGAGGAAATTTGTCGAAACTTCTAGGATAGTATGACATTTTCGTCAGTGTTGCCAAGTTGAACCGTGAAAGAAGGAGTATAACTAATTAAGAGAGAGAGAGAAAGGTTTATTTAAAACAACAGTCGTAGCTCAAATGTTTAATTTGATGTTGAAATACAAAATATGTTATTATGCACTGTTATATAATGACGTAAAAGAACGAACGAAAGAGTTCTGGTAGCGGTTTGTCCGAACACGCACAGGCACAAGTTTTAGCTTCTGTTTCGTATGGGTGACTATCGGGGCTTCTGGGGGTAAGATGTCACGGTGTGCAGGGTCAGACAGCAGAATTTCTCCAAACCTCAGGGTAAGGTCACCCAAACGGAGTTCCAAACTTTGGAGTTCAAGGGTTGCTAGGGCATTATGATAGGAAATATCTCTATTACTCAGGATGATCCTGGTTGCCCGTTTTTGGACTGACTCTAGTTCCTGCATTAGAAAGGCGGTTCTTAATACTGACAGGCCCCAGACGAGACAGGCATATTAAAGTATGGGGTGTACGCAGCAGAGGTATGGCCGAAGAAGATTGTGGGCGTTGCACCCGAAGCGACGCATTTCTGAAAGGGTTTGCAGAGATGCGTTAGCTTTACAGGTCAAACTATTAATATGGGTAGTAAAGGTGCAATCATGTGAGAAAATGACACCTAGTATTTTCACCTCATTCGCAGCAGGGAGAGGAACTTCAGGGGGGGGGGGTAAAGTCTCTCTTTAGAGGGTTTAGTCTAAGTATTTTTGACTTAGCAGAGTTAACAGTCAATTTCATATCAAAGCACTGAAAAATTAGTAGATCGAAAGGGATTTCGGGGAGTTGCTTGGTGGGGACATTGCCATGAAGAAGATAGGCGAGTAAGAGTGTCAAATTGTTGACAAATTTGTATTTGCTGCTATGTTTTACTTGAAAGTAGTTGATGATGGCAAGGAAAGTTATTCTTACCAGTTTCGTCTCTTGCGGGACACCGCAGGTTGTTTTACTCCACTCTGAGTCATAGTCTTCTTCGTGTGAAGCAAATACTTTTTGCTGTCTTTCAGACAAAAATCGAGCGCAGTGGGTAGCGTTTAGCGTTTAAAATCCATTCGTTTCAGATTTTGAGAGGCCACTAGGTGTGATAGGAGATCAAAAGCTTTGCGAAAGTCGATGGCCGTTGGTTGACAAAACAAGCTTGCTTTTCAAGCCACTTCAGGATCTGATGGTACATTCTGACTAGTTATATAGACATCTCACATTTTGGGAGTCTGTAATCCATGGTTCGATCGAGCGCAGTGGGTAGCGTTTAGCGTTTAAAATCCATTCGTTTCAGATTTTGAGAGGCCACTAGGTGTGATAGGAGATCAAAAGCTTTGCGAAAGTCGATGGCCGTTGGTTGACAAAACAAGCTTGCTTTTCAAGCCACTTCAGGATCTGATGGTACATTCTGACTAGTTATATAGACATCTCACATTTTGGGAGTCTGTAATCCATGGTTTCATATTCACTTTTAACCTCAGTCTTTGTTGGAAATATCTCGAGGTACTTGGTGTACAACTTTTAGCTGAAAGCGCACAATCTTTGCTCAAGAGAAACGCCCGCTTAAACCTCGGGGAAGTCATATTTGGCAATCCAGCGGCCACATTTACAGATTGCGGAGTCAGTTATTGGTCTAGTAATGATCTGTGAAAGCTTGGGTTTTCTCACAGAACTCTAAACTTTGAGAAACAGGGCGTAGTGATCAGACAAGCCGACTGGTCCAAGTGATGTTGGGGGGTGGATGTGGTCCTCAGTGTTTGTAAGGATCAGATCAAGGGTACTGCCAGACGAGTGAGTGGGAATATTCACAATCTGATTAAGAGAAAAACGATGGGACCGCAAGTCCGCAATTTGGCACATTACCCATGTAGCCTCATGATCTGGATTTGTTAGTTCAGGTGGGAGTTTACACGAAATGTCTTTCCGCACATAGATTCCTACACCGCTGCCGATCTGTCCTATAGCGTCATCGAGATTCCAAATTTCTGTCACAGTAGCAACATCAAGTTGCAGCTACGTAGCAGGACTTCGAAGTCTTCCATCTTGTTAAAAAGGGATGAACAGTTAGCCAAGGGAAAATTACTCATGGTGGGCCTATGGGACATTATCAGCTTAAAAACGGACGGGCTATCCTGGATAGGACACACGGGATTTCGTCAAATCTCTCAGAGTCTGTGTTTTGGATATCTTGATTGTCACCAGATTTCGCTTAAACACTTGTTTAGGCAAAGGACAATATTCACGGTTTGTCACTAGTACCGAAACAGCGCACCCCGTACGCCTTCTGCTTTCATTTTTCTCTCCCCGGCATCCACGTTTCCTTCGTTTCGGTGCCTTATCGCAGTAAGCTCAATGTAGTTAGCGTGGTCAGCATAGATAGCGCCAAAACGGTGGGAAGGAAACGCAACCTTATTAAGTCAATTTTTGGCATAGCAATGGCTTCAACAGGAGTGATTCTAGTATTCAAAAATAGAGCCAAAAAGACTGCATAAGTCAATATCATTTCTACCATGAAGAACCATTTTTCGCACAGAAACATAAAGCTAAACTGTTGTAAGATGTTTTACTGTCTTAAGCTGTTGTACCATATGTTTGAGCTTATTTTGCGAAATTTTTATTCACGTCGATTATTTTAAGTTGGCACCCACTGCTACTGGAACTGCGCAACTCTGTGTGGAGATATTTTACATTAAAAATTAAATTCACGTATCTATTTTGTTCAAATAATTCTCTTTTTTTAAATTATTTCAAAAAATTCTCATTTTTTTTTTAAATATATACAGTTGTGTAAGTTTCCACTTTTACCAAAACGACCAATTGTAATTTCACTGCTCTTTGGTACTCAATTATTTTTTTAATGCAACAATTACACTGTAATACTGCTTATTATATTAATATTTGTATATACTAGCCTATTTAATTAGTAATAATATAATTACTGTGATTTCATATATGATTTGACATAATTTTTGCGACAAGCATTGATGCTTACCGCTGTTCGTAATAATAAAATAAATAATTTAATGTAAAATAATTTGATAAAATTTAATATGATTTTATATAAGTATGATTAATAAAAACATAATATTAATATATAGTTTTAATAATATAAAATATTTGTTTTAGGAGAGAACGCTGTCTCATTAAATGTTGCTGAGTAGTATGTTCCATCATATAATGTTTTATTAATATAAATATAAAATCAATATAAGATAATTAATATTAATGTATAGTATTAATGTTATAATATGTTTATTTTAGGAGAGGAAGAATACTCTCTCATTGAATGCCCCTGAGCAGTATGTTAGTGCATCTTCATCATATAATTTTTTATTAATATAATTAACAAAAATTTAGTATTAATATAAGAAAATGAATATCAATGTATGTTATTATTATTATAATCTGTTTGTTATAGGAGGAGAAGAATGCTGCTTCATTGAATGCTGCTGAGCAGTATGTTATTGCTTCTTCAGTATATAATTGTATATTAATATAATTAATAAAAATCGAATATTAAAATAAGAAAATTAACATTAATGTATAATATTAATATTATAATATGTTTGTTAAAGGAGAGGAAGAATGCTGCTTCATTGAATGTTGCTGAGCAGTATGATATTGCATCTTCATTGTATGATTTTATGTTAATAAAATTAATACAAATCTAATATGAATATAAGATAATTAATATTAATGTGTGATATTAATATTATAATCTGCTTGTTATAGTAGGGGAAGAATGCTGCTTCATTGAACGTTACTACGCAGTATGTTATCGCTTCTTCTGCTTATAATTTTATATTAATACACTTAATAAAAATCGAATATTAATATAAGAAAATTAACATTAATGCATAAAGTTAATATGATAATCTGTTTTTTATAGAAGGGGAAGAATGGTGCCTCATTGAATGTTGCTGAGCAGTATGATATTGCGTCTTCATTGTATAATTTATTTAATATAATTATTAAAAATCGAATGTTAATATAAGATAATTGATATTAATGTATAATACTAATATTATAATCTGTTTGTTATAGTAGGGGAAGAATGATCTGTTTGTTATAGAAGGGGAAGAATGGTGCCTCATTGAATGTTGCTGAGCAGTATGATATTGCGTCTTCATTGTATAATTTATTTAATATAATTATTAAAAATCGAATGTTAATATAAGATAATTGATATTAATGTATAATACTAATATTATAATCTGTTTGTTATAGTAGGGAAAGAATAATCTGTTTTTTATAGAAGGGGAAGAATGGTGCCTCATTGAATGTTGCTGAGGAGTATGATATTGCGTCTTCATTGTATAATTTATTTAATATAATTATTAAAAATCGAATGTTAATACAAGATAATTGATATTAATGTATAATATTAATATTATAATCTGTTTGTTATAGTAGGGGAAGAATAATCTGTTTGTTATAGAAGGGGAAGAATGGTGCCTCATTGAATGTTGCTGAGCAGTATGATATTGCGTCTTAATCATTATAAAATAATTAATATTAATTTATAATATTAATATTATAATCTGTTTTTTATAGAAGGGGAAGAATGGTGCCTCATTGAATGTTGCTGAGCAGTATGATATTGCGTCTTCATTGTATAATTTATTTAATATAATTATTAAAAATCGAATGTTAATATAAGATAATTGATATTAGTGTATAATATTAATATTATAATCTGTTTGTTATAGTAGGGGAAGAATAATCTGTTTGTTATAGAAGGGGAAGAATGGTGCCTCATTGAATGTTGCTGAGCAGTATGATATTGCGTCTTAATCATTATAAAATAATTAATATTAATATTATTATCTGTTTGTTATAGGAAGGGAAGAATGCTGCTTCGTTGAATGTTGCTGAGCAGTATGTTAGTGCGTTTAAACAACTAGCCAAGTCTTCCAATACAATTTTATTGCCAGCAAATGCCTCAGACGTATCTAGCATGGTTGCTCAGGTTTGTATTATTTCGTCTTCTTTTTCTTGAGATTTAACTAGTTGCTTTGCAACAAAATAATTTTGCATTACATGCAGCAAAAATAAATAAAAACAGTTTACTGTTAATGATAACAATGCTTGAGGTTTTGAACTAACCTCGAGAAAGATGTTATCATTAAAAGTAAATTGTTTTTATTTTATTTATTTATTAATAACACATTCTCTTTTTTTAGGGGATTTTCTTTTTTCTAAATGTTATGCGTATCTTGTTACAAATTTGTACTTATCGAACACGATCTGGTATAAATAAATAAAATAAATAAAATGTGCGACAAGCTTGAAAGCTTACCGTATTTGGTATTAATAAAAATAAGATTTTATGCTACTAACGTTGAATTAACATCGAATTAACGTGAAATTTGTTTATGCTCTGAAATTCTAATTTAGATGGTTTTTCTTAATTGATCAAAAATAATTTCTAAATTAGGCCAAGTAATTAATTCTAACTAATTAGGTATTTTTCGATTTGTATTACTAAGAACACAATTTTTTTTATTTGTTGTTTTCATAAAAGCAATAAAAACAAGTGCGTCAGCAGAAAATATTATCTGTAATAGATCTATAACCGGAATTTTTGTAATGTGTTCATTTTTGTCTGAAAATTAGAATTTTGATATAAAAAGAGTACATTAAAAGAAGAAAATATATTATGTACATTTGTACATTATGCCGGAAATTTTTATTCCCGAGTTCAAGGAATGTTGTGAGTGAGGCCTGACCAAGAGTAGTGACTGGACTTTGGATGCTCTTGGTTATCCCAGGCCAAAAGACTGAAAAAGTTTTACATCCAAAAAGGACTCCATAAATGTTGTCTCTTTGATCGGCTTGAAAATTAATTCGATTGGCTTGAAAATTGACATCCAAAAACCAGCCCATAAATGTCGTCTCTCCGATCGGCTTGAAATTCCATAAGTTCAGACCATGACGAAGCCAGTCAGTCTGTGGATTGAGGTGGAAATAATTGCAAAACAAATGAAATCTGTTCTTTATTTTCAGAAAAATCACAAGAATTACATATTAAAGCTCTGCAAAACTCCAGAAATGAAAAATGCGACCTCAGATAGAGGTCAATGCATGTATTTTTAAAAGACCAACAGAAGCCACGTCAAAACGATCCTTGATCGACTGACAAATTAATCACTGTTCATAACATATTCCTTGTATTATCTATATTTCATTAACTTAATTTTTTTTTTATTTTGAAGGCAATGGCTGTTTATACCAATTTGGCATCAAAAAATGAAAAACCAAAACTTGAAGAATATGATCGTGGTGAATATATAAGTGACGATGAAAAGTAGACTCTATGCATTTTGTTTTAATTTATATAGGCAGCAAGACAACTTTCAAAATAAAATATCTTGCTATGAATTAGTATGCGTTCTTTTCACTACCTAAACTGATGTTTCTCGCTTTTTCATAGCAAAGGTCGCATCCAAGAATATGGTCATTTTTAAGACTAGACTTTCTTTTATGGCTATTTTTTTTCTGTTTTTTTACGGTTGTCACACTTTTGGCTCAAAGTCGTATCCGACAATTTCTGTTATAAACACTTTTGTTATAATTGCCAAAGACCGATTACTGAGCTGTTCTCAAAGGGAGGATCAGCAGGGTAATATAGATAAAAGAAAAAAGGGTAAAGGATACGGCATTAGACTTTACAGTCCGTACCGGCGGTGCTGATCTCCGTTTCTTGGCCCTTCATCCAGGAAGTGCAATGGGGGGTTGCCCCCCCCCCCAATGTATAGATATAGATAAGGAGTGGTTCAATTCTCGTCTTAATGCCTCTTAACACTGAAATTTTACTACTGCCAATACAGGATTTTCTTCTCACAGAATTTTCTAATTGACTAAAAAGTTCAAAAATTCTAACTGCTTCGCTCGAAAAAATTCGAGCGAAACTCGATTTACTGGTACCTACCTTTTGAAATTTTCATTCAGACTCTGATCGTTCTCTTCGGCAATGTTCAACTCTTTTCCAACAAAATCCAATATTTACCCTGTCTGGGGACCTTTTGAAAAGCTCCTTAGTCAATGTTGAAGGGTATGTTTCAGACTCAACACTCCCTCACATGTCCTCATTTGTCTCTATTAGGAGTTTTCTCACTAGAGGCCTAACTCAATGTATCTACTTTTTCTGTTCAGCTTTATGACATAGTATTGCTCGTATGTGTCTAACTATGTATTGTATGATGTATCTCCAATTGCATGATATATTTGAAAACATAAAGATGACTTTTATAAGGGGGGGGTACAAGGGAGATAACCTTATAAACTTTAACCTGTGAAACCCGTGATTTCATGATATTGGCCATGATGTAACTTGTACCAAAATAACTAGATACCTATATCACTGAAATTATTAGTTTCATGTCTCTTCATTCGCCGAGCCGGATATTGCGGGATATATTGCGATATATATGGTATTGTGGGAGCCATTTGAGAGTAGTATGCACCTTTGTCCATCATCATTTAGGTTTTCAGTGGATTTTATTCAGCGAGGGCAATATCATCAGCATAGTCTGTCAGTGACCTGAACACCTTTCCCAACCGTTACTCCTTCGTGTTTGCAGACAACTCTCTCCATTATTTCGTCAATTACATAACTGAAAACGATGGGGGATAGGACGTCGCCTTGTTTTACGCCTGAGTCTCCAGCGAAGTTCTCATGCCTATTCCAGGAGACTTTTTTCTAGAGATGATATGAACCTGCTTAAAAATTGGAAAACTCATCTTTCTTCTATTGTATTGTATCGGATTAACGACGCTTCATGACTACTAAGGTCCCTGCGTCGGCCCTGCAGTGCATTCCTGCAGCATGATTCGACCTCTGGGTCCCGTATTACCAAGCTAAGGTCAAACCCACTGCACCACCACAGGACTATCTTTCTTCTACAATTTTGGATTCCAAAGATTTTGAATGAATGCATCTAATGCACGCCAAATAAAAAAAAGATGGTGCTAGTGTCTTAACTTGTAAAATTGGTCACGATAAAATTCCGTATTTTACTGTAATTTTCCATATTTTACCGGTATTTTACATATATTATGACGCCTTGCAATTTTCAGAGCACAAAAACGCGAAGAGGCTGGCAGAAAAAGCACTGAATATGGTTTTTTTTTTTTTCGTGTACAGCTGTGTTCCCCGTTCAAAATAGGGTCTGTCTGACTTAGGTCTCTTGTTATCAGAACGATAAAGTGTATTATTGTACAGCTAATTATAATTTAAAATGGCAAAATTTTAGCTGAAAAATTACATTAGTTCTGTGAACTGTTAAAGACAGAAAGGACTACAATTAGGATTGACATTTGACAAACAAAAAAATAAAACGAAATAGTCGAGGACATTGAGGGTAATGTCAGCCAGCGGACACAAAAGAATCGAAAATGATAGAGGCAGATATATTGTCAGGGACTTTCGCGCTAGATGTCTTACAGTGTTCAAAAAAAGAAGGAAAACTAATCTTTTGATTTAACTCTAACTGATCTGAAGAAAGACTGAATCAAACAAACCAAAAAACCAAGCCAGAATAAATTAAAGACTATTAATCAATTAGATTGGGCAAGAACCCTCTGCATAGTGATTGACTTTGCTTGACTACTTTCCTAATTCTCATTAAAAGTCTGGTCAGGTGATCTCAATTTAAACTGAAGAAAAATGTTATCTGAATCCTTTAATTTTAAGTTACTATAAATTGGTTTTATAAGAATATCTCCAGTATCTCTATTTAAAGCAAGGTTACTATATTATTATCTATATAAGGTTACTACATATTATTATACAAGGTTACAAGGTTATTAAGTTACTATAAATTGGGTTTATAAGAATATCTCCAGTATCTCTATTTAAAGCAAGGTCTCTATTTGTGGATTTTTTTTTATTTCAATTCCCTTCCTAAAATAATGAATATGCAGGGCGAAAGCAGAATCAATATCCTCATTGATATTTCAAATTTCACGTCTCAGAGAAATCTCGTGTTCATGCCGTCTTGTCCCCGGGAGCCAGTGTTTATCCCCCCCCTGTAAAATTCCCCCTAATTTTACTCCTGGATAATCCAAGGATTTTCATTAGAAGGGAAATTGAAATTTTTACCCTCCTGTTTAAGTCAGAGGCAATCGTGTTGCATTATACATAGTAAAGACCGATAAGCAGGGGCGTAATTTACTAAGGGGCATGGGGGGGTAACTGCCCTCTCCAGATACAAGTTTACCCCCCAGACCTAATTTAGCCTCCCTCCCCCCAGCTGAAACTTGGTCTCTGCAAGAATCTTATCAAAATTAAGATAAGCGTGTATAATTCAAGTATCCAGGGAACAGGTCATTTTTTTATACGTTACTATATGGCTTATTTTTCAGTTTTCACTTGATTTGGGAAAATTGGCTCTAACTTTGCCCCCCCCCCCAGAATTTTGACCAAAATTACGTCACCGCCGATAAGGGTTCAATGTATTAATATTCGTTCATTTATTTTTTCCAAGGGATTCTTCATGTGGAACGGGCGGTTGAACAAGTTTTGGAGGGGGCTCAGTCAATTGGAAATCTAAAGTTCCAGTACCCTTTTCTAAGATTTATCCTGCTTTTCAACGAATTGCTTCTGAATGAGTTGTTACTGACTACACTGCAGTGTTTAAAAGAAATTTTTATTTCTTAATAAAAATTTATAATCGTTTAATAATAAAATAAAATCGTTAATTATAAAATCTTAATAAAAATCGTTTAACGGCCATTATGTTTCAGCAGCTGTTTTGAACAAATCTTCAGATAAATACTAAATTTGCTCTAAGGGAAAGACGATGGGAGGGTGGAGGTAGAAAATGATATATAGTCAGGGCAGTATCCAGGTTTTTTTTTTTTAGGAGTGGGGCTTCGGGACAGCCATGGTCACCTTTCAGAATCTAAGTCTAAAGGAGAGGAGCTAGATTTGCAAAAAAAATTCGTTGAAATTTTTCAACGAAGTTGAAATTCTTCAACGAAGTTGAAATTTTGAAATTGTTGAAACGTTGAAATTGAAACGTTGAAATTTTTCAATTTCAGTCTTAACGACTGAGAAAGTGATGAATATTCCGCTCTCATGATCCAGTGCTTAGTTAATCAAAGTCATCAAAATGTTGCAAACCTCTTTTATAATTGTATTCGGTACTTTTATAAACAAATGAAAAATAACATATAAATTAGATGAGGATGTGGCTGAACACGGCCATTTTAATATGCAAGGCTGTTAGGGTAATATTTGCTAGGTTTAAATGTAGAAAAAAATAAATAATATGATTTTACTCCCATATAATGGTAAATTTGATTTTATTTAATTACATTTTTATTATCATCATTACAAAATGAATGTCCGAAATCAGGGACTATCCAATTGCTGAGGTATTACCCTACACACAAGATTACCAAAGGGATAAGCTAGACAGTTAGTTGGATTAATAAAACTCTAGATGGAGGGGCATTATCTTTTTTAAGCCCAGGAAAATCAGAATTATTAAACACTTTTATGAAAATCTGAAAAAGATTCTTCAAAAGAAATTTTTAGCTGGTCTTACAGCTACATGGCAACTCTAAAACACTAATTTTACCCTGTGTTTCCTAGAGAGTAACTTATTTTACCTCATTTTACCAATTTTATCTTATTTTTATCAATTTTATTTACCGAGTTTTTACTTTACGGTAATTTTACAACACTAGATGGACCACAACAGAGAAAACAAAAGACACTAATTGAAAACAAAACTGACAAAAACGCAAGAGCCAGGAACAAATGCCGACTACTTCTGTGAAACATTGGCCAACGGGTTGAGGGGGGGGGGTAGAACTTTACGAATTATATCGATCAATTTGTGACAGAACCACTTCTTCGGGGTTATTAACACTGTACTGGCGCGTAACATACCTTGTCTATGGTGGTAAACGCAGCTAAAACTTTGCACAGAGTGAATACAATTTCAGTTTTTTTGTAGTCGTAAAAATGCGCTAAAATGGGCCAAGGTACAGATAATGGGGGAAAACCATAGCATTGTACATCCGGGCCAACAGACGACGGTCGAACTTTCCGCTTATTGGCTACTATACCTTACCTTAGACCTTAGTTCCTCCTGTGTCTCCAGAGGCACCTAGGGTATCTACGAAAAGTCTCTAGTCATCTCGGAGGTTTGCTGCAGCTAGTACGTCTTCCCATTTGGGCTGTAGGGACGCATGTATACTTGACAAGTCTCTTCTGTGTGAAGGTCTTTGGGTGTTTCTAGGACAGCCTCGTCTGCTTGATCGTTCTGGTTGCCAGAAGAGAATGGAGTTTGACATGCGATTTCTGCCCATCCTGACGACATGCCCAAGATAACGGCACACACGTTGACAGATAATGTCTGTTATTAAAGGTAGTTGTACGTGTTGCCTGATGGTGTCATTTCTTATCCTCTGGGTCAGATTTATATTTAGCATTCTTCTTAGGCAAGTGTTTTCGAATGATTGTATTTTTTTTCTTTTGTTACTGATTGAGGTACAAGGTTCCATATCCGTAAAGCAGTACTGACAACATTAATTTGGAACAGTCGTAGCTTTACCCTAAAAGAGTACTTTTGAGCTTTCCAAACTCGTCTGAGATGTTTAACCGTCTCGTGTGCTTGTCCCAACTTAAGTTGAACTTCTCTTGCGTTTGAGCCAGTGTTTTCGACTGTACTGCCCAGGTATCTGAACTCAACTACCTGCTCTATTCGGTCATCCCCACTTAATATCAAGAAGATATCCACTTGTAGCCATGCTTTTTGTTTTATTTGTCTTGGTTTTTAGTCCAAATTGTTCTGCTACATCTTTAAGACTATTTATTAGGGTCTGCAGACTCAGTTTGCAAGTTTCAAGAAGACTTATGTCGTCAGCAAAATTGAGATCTCCAAGTTTGGCCGGTTCACCAATATTCTTCACATTTACTTGAGATGAAGTCAACAACAAGGATGAACAGTAGGAGGGAGAGGACACATTCCCCCTTTACTCCTGTCATTATTTTAAAATATCTGGTATTAACTTGTTCAGTTTGTACACAGCATTCTCTATCTTTGTAGAAAGCGATGATAAGTTTAATGATTTTTTCCGGTATTCCGTAATGTGAGAGTATTTTCCCGAGTGTTGCTCTATCTTCTGAGTCAAAAGCTTTCTCAAAACCAATGAACACAAGGTAAAATTTCCTTCTCACCTCGTTGGTTTCTTTCAGCAGCATTTTGCGGACAAATATGAGGTAGTACAGGAGCGGTTTCGACGGAAGCCGTGTTGCTGCTCGCGTAGGTGTCTGTCAAGATGTGGTTTTATTCTGTTAAGGATTTAGAGAACGAACAACTTTCCTGGGATTGAAAGGAAGAAGATACTTCTAGTCCAATCTTTAGCACCTTTTCCGACTCCCAAATTGTCTTGAAGAATTTGATCCACAGGGTCATGCAGGGAATGACAGTCGATTTAAGCATTTCTGCTGTGATTCTGTCTTTGCCTGGGAATCGTCGATTTTTCAATTGCTTTGTCACCATACAAATCTCTGCGGTATCCGGAGGGTCTGTGCTGATTGGAAGGTTTAGTAGCGGTATATCAGGGATCGTTGGTGGTTCTAGAGGGGAAGATGGTTTAGGAGCGTCTGAAAATGGTCTGGCCAGACTTTCCTCGCATCTTCTGGATCTGTTTCAAGACGTCTATTCGGGTCTCGTACAGGGCCTTCCATACTCTTGCGTATTTCATTGGTTAAACGGTCTTTGAGTCCCCTCTTCTTGCAGCTTCTTCAGCTAGTTCCGCTTTCTTCTCATGGTGGTTACGCTTGTCCTTCCTAGCACTCTTTTTCAACATATTATTGACCACTATACGGCTATACGTAAAAGAAGACCGCTTCTGAAAATGAGAAAGCAGTAACAGCCGCGTCTCCAGTATACGAAGGCCCAGATATACAATGTCATCCGCGAGCTCAACGATAGACTCATCAAGTCTGAAGCTCCGACCAGCATCGGATTTTGAATTAAACAGCGGCACTTCAGACTTTCAAGCATTAAATAGGAGTCAAATATGGGTATGGGTATAATCTTGTTGTAGTTTGATCAAATTATCTTCTAGGCCACGCAGGAACCGGCTCAGATTTAGTACGTCGTCCGCATAACCAATCAAAGACAATACCACGGTTATGCGGTTAAGCATAACCGCATAACCAATACCACGAAGAATATAGTCATAAGTGACTTTCATTGTGGCTTCACAATACTGTTACTAAATGCTGTCGTTGGCAAAATAGTACCTTATCTTACCCCTTTCTTTACTGGGAGAAGGGGAATTCCACTTGGAGATTGAAAATTGACTTCCAGCAAAATAGTCATTGCGTATGAAAAAATAAAAATCATTAAAAATAAAAAAAACAACACATGATAAAAATAGACAAAACAACACATCAAGAATTTTTTTTTAACAAACAGAATGACTGATTTAGTTTGAATGCATTCTGCGTCTTTTCTGCCAAGGAAATTTGCTTAGTCGGTTGGAGCTATTCCGGCATGTTTGATTATAGTTTGGGTTCTCTGCTCCATCATAAGCTCCTTCCTCCTTTCATGTCCCCGAAAGACAAATCCTGCTTCAGTGGCCTCAGAGCAGCGTGGGGGTGCTTCATGAGTTTGCCAAACCCGAACCCTGACTGCCGACTGCACTGAATGTTGATCATGACTACTGACGCCCCTCGAATTATACCCTAGTAAACGACACAGCCTTGCACTGCAAATGGATAGTTTCATTTATCTGGGTATTATTATTAGTAAAGATGGTGGATGAAGTTAAGATACTAAAAGTAGAATAACCAAGGCCCAAGGTATTTCTTCACAGCTGAAAAGAATTTGGACGAGTAAGAAGATAAGTATGCGCGCCAAAATTAGAATATTGCGAGCTTCAGTGATGAAAGTGGTCAAGTGTAATTCTGAAACACGGGCGCTTCGGGAGATGGAATAATATTTGTTAGATCTGTTCCAAAGGAATTGTATGCGGATTGTTTTGGGTACCCGTTTTACTGACCGTGGTTTCACTAGTTAGCTGTGCAAAAAATTGGTTTTATCCCGATTTGTAGGCCTATAATGAGAAAGGCTGAAATAGCTACATGTTCAGCGGATGGTGGATGACCGATTTCTAAAGATCGCCCTTTTTGATCTTTCATTAGGGGTCAAATGAAAAGCAGGTCGTCCCTGAATGACGTAGGAAGGGGTCATAAAAAAAGATTTAAATGAAATTGGGGCTTCCTGGAAGGTGATAAAGAGGAAAGATTTGAATAGGATGAAGGAGAAGGAGTGGCAGTGAGTTGTTAGTAGCAGCAGTTCTAAGTTTTAGGCTAATTCTGTCACAGGAGGAATTTGTGATTTATTTGTAATCTCGTTCATTCAATAATAAATTTCAAATAATAAGATCACCGGACTTCAAATGAAGATAACTAAAAAAAAATACCAAAATATACCAAATACCAAAATAAATAAAATAAAAATACCAAAATACCAAAAATACCAAGACTGACATACGGCTTTTAGGCTCAGATCTCTAATTTGAACTCTTTGATGTTTCAGATATCTAATGTTTTAAGTTCACATTAGAGTTCTAATTGTTATATTAAATTATATCTATTATTCTAATTGTGAACAGCCTCTAGGCAGTACATGAATGTAGGTAAGGGAAATCGACAAATTGGATCCCAAAGTTTTGGATCAGGATTGGCAGGTGGAGGGTGCGACGTTAAAGGTCGGTAGAGGGTGAAGGTTGAGGGCGCAGGGTTTGGAGCAGGATGCGACAGAATTACCATAGTTTATTTGAATTATCCTCCGTCAGTAGCATCACTAATATGAACTATAGACGTAGACAGTAATTGTTAATCTTCAATATGCTCACTAGGCCCGGGCCTAGGGGCGCACAACGTTAGTGGGCCCAATAAATTATCATAGAGCGATATTTTTCTTAACAAAAACTGGACTGATGTGATTTATCGTCAAAGCGTCAGGTGCACTCCACCACCGCGCAAATTTATACCTAAGAAATCACGAAGCATGTAAGTGAGCTATTGAGTTTTAATTCCGACGATCTTGAGCCTATGATTGTCGACGAATGCCTTTTTGACACAAAATACTGATGAAGAAAAAACAAGCAATACTCTAACTAACGTTAGCACGCTTTGCGTCATTTGATGCAGTTGACATCCATCCAAACATTGATATTGCCTTAAGAATGATTCCTAGTGTGCCTGCGACAAATTGCACAGGAGAAAGACCCTTCTTCACCCATCTTTGGGATGATCTTCAATCAGCCATGGCAGACTGACATCATTAATTGGTGGAAGGCAAGAGACATCATAGACACCTTCGCACAAAAAAAGCAAGGAGGAGGGCTTTAAAATTGGAAGATAAATAGTCCTACTTACAAAATAATGTATAATACGTACATGTATTTATGTGTTGCTTATCTACCAATGGATTAAACTTATCTCTCATACCTTGTTGGTTTATTTAATTTACTTAATACCATCAACGTACAAATATTTGATTCTCAAATTATTATCACAAGTAATGTTATTCTACGATACAATAAGATCATTTTCTTAAGGAAAATTGATCCTCTTTCCGATGACATGAATATGGAGCAACAAAACCGCTTGGATCTGAAAGTTTCAAGGCTTTAAATCTGACCCTGATACAGAGTGAAGAAAAAGAAGGTAAAATCTATAAAACTGGGGTCTTTGGCGATTTAACACGTGAACGAACACGTGAATTAAAAGCTCCATTTTTTATTATAAAGCTTAAGCTGCTCTGCAAGCGGTAGTTAATCTACGTTTTTTCGTTTTGAGCTTAAACTGCTCTGTAAGCGGTAGTTAATCTAAGTTTGTTCGTTTTAAGCTTAAACTGCTCTGCAAGCGGTAGCTAATCTACATTTGTTCGTTTTCAGCTTAAACTGCTCTGCAAGCGGTAGCTAATCTACATTTGTTCGTTTTAAGCTTAAACTACTCTGTAAGCGGTAGTTAATCTAAGTTTGTTCGTTTTAAGCTTAAACTTCTCTGCAAGCGGTAGCTAATCTACATTTGTTCGTTTTAAGCTTAAACTGCTCTGCAAGCGGTAGCTAATCTATGTTTGTTCGTTTTAAGCTTAAACTGCTCTGCAAGCAGTAGCTAATCTACATTTGTTTGTTTTAAGCTTAATCTGCTCTGCAAGCGGTAGCTAATCTACATTTGTTCGTTTTAAGCTTAAACTACTCTGTAAGCGGTAGTTAATCTAAGTTTGTTCGTTTTAAGCTTAAACTGCTCTGCAAGCGGCAGCTAATCTACATTTGTTCGTTTTAAGCTTAAACTGCTCTGCAAGCGGTACCTAATCTACATTTGTTCGTTTTAAGCTTAAACTACTCTGTAAGCGGTAGTTAATCTAAGTTTGTTCGTTTTAAGCTTAAACTGCTCTGCAAGCGGTAGCTAATCTACATTTGTTCGTTTTAAGCTTAAACTGCTCTGCAAGCGGTAGCTAATCTATGTTTGTTCGTTTTAAGCTTAAACTGCTCTGCAAGCAGTAGCTAATCTACATTTGTTTGTTTTAAGCTTAATCTGCTCTGCAAGCGGTAGCTAATCTACATTTGTTCGTTTTAAGCTTAAACTGCTCTGCAAGCGGTAGTAAATCTACGTTTGTTCGTTTTAAGCTTAAACTGCTCTGCAAGCAGTAGCTAATCTACATTTGTTCGTTTTAAGCTTAAACTGCTCTGCAAGCGGTAGCTAAACATTTGTTCGTTTTAAGCTTAAACTGCTCTGCAAGCGGGAGTTAATCTATGTTTGTTCGTTTTAAGCTTATACTGCTCCGCAAGCGGTAGCTAATCTACATTTGTTCGTTTTAAGCTTAAACTGCTCTGCAAGTAGTAGTTAATCTGCGTTTGTTCGTTTTAAGCTTAAACTGCTCTGCAAGCGGTAGTTAATCTACGTTTGTTCGGTTTAAGCTTAAACTGCTCTGCAAGCAGTAGCTAATCTACATTTGTTCGTTTTAAGCTTAAACTGCTCTGCAAGCGGTAGCTAATCTACATTTGTTCGTTTTAAGCTTAAACTGCTCTGCAAGCGGGAGTTAATCTATGTTTGTTCGTTTTAAGGTTATACTGCTCCGCAAGCGGTTTAAGCTTAAACTGCTCTGCAAGTAGTAGTTAATCTGCGTTTGTTCGTTTTAAGCTTAAACTGCTCTGCAAGCAGTAGCTAATCTACATTTGTTCGTTTTAAGCTTAAACTGCTCTGCAAGCGGTAGCTAATCTACATTTGTTCGTTTTAAGCTTAAACTGCTCTGCAAGCAGTAGCTAATCTACATTTGTTCGTTTTAAGCTTAAACTGCTCTGCAAGCGGTAGCTAATCTACATTTGTTCGTTTTAAGCTTAAACTGCTCTGCAAGCGGGAGTTAATCTATTTTTGTTCGTTTTAAGCTTATACTGCTCCGCAAGCGGTAGCTAATCTACATTTGTTCGTTTTAAGCTTAAACTGCACTGCAAGTGGCAGTTAATCTGCGTTTGTTCGTTTTAAGCTTAAACTGCTCTGCAAGCGGAAGTTAATCTAAGTTTGTTCGTTTTAAGCTTAAACTGCTCCGCAAGCGGTAGTTAACCGACGTTTGTTCGTTTTAAGCTTAAACTGCTCTGCAAGCGGTAGTTAATCAACGTTCGTTAATTTTCAAGAATTATTTTCAATCAAAATCCAGTTTGTAAAAAGTAAGCCAAAGTTTTAACTTAAACTGATAGGTCTACTAAGGACAAAATTCTGCTTTCTGTACACCGCCATTTTTCATAGAGTACCTGAACAATCAAGTATGCAATAGATTAGTGTAGGCTAAAGGAGGAACAAAATTACAAAAGGCCAGAAGGCGTCATTGATTTTCGACAATAGCGCCGGTCTCCATTTATATATTCCCATGCTCTGATTGAAGATGGGGTCTTATAAATAAGAAGTGTAATTTCAATGAAACACACCACACGGACGGACTAAACACGTTTCAAGGAAAAAAGCTAAATGCTCAGATAGACTAATACCCAAAGGCCTCTTCAAATAAAAAGACCCTTCGACAAAATAAAAAAAAATCTTAAAGAGATACTAGCGCAGGATACGAATTTAATAAATAGTACGGTATTAAATAACCCGGTTAACATAAAAATTCATCAAAGCAACAGTAACATTGAAGCCAATAGCTAAAGATAATAAATACAAGAGTATTAGAACTGGCAGGAAATATAAAATAACCTTCACGTTCTGAAGAATCGGCACAGCTGAAAAAAAAATCAATTTAATATTCATAACGTGACTAAACCAAATAACATGACACGTTTTAAGAAACAAATCAACATCACACGCTAAACAACATAAAATGAATTCCCTATTATTCTATCGTAAGAAGAGTGCTGTAATTTCATTGGTTTATGCCCGTGACGTAAGCCAAAAAAAAAAGAAACTAGATTGAATTTCACCGGAGTTCTATTACAGCTTTAACAGCTCAACCAGCGATGTAAGTAGATTTTAGATGGAGGATGGGGGTGGGGGGATTCAATTTATTGTTAAAAACTGCTTTCGAATACGCTTTGATGTTCTATGAGGAGACTATAAATAGTCTTTATAGATTTTGCAAAGGCTCGCATAGACCTCAAATTTACCATAAATTATTTCCGTAGCTCAGCAGTCATCTACCAAAACGAAGTATCTACAACGACATTCAAATTTATATAAGGGTGGACCAGGTCCACTCTCAATACGGCAAGCACCGAGCAAACCTACAAAAATCAACCTGAGTACAAACCACCAAAACAACCCAAACCTCCTCAGCAACAGAACTACCCTGCTGGGGCAGTGATCTCTTCTGATATTGCTCAACGTGAAAATGCAATATTGGTTGTAAAAAAGGCCAACGCTGCTTTCCAAATACTGAAAACTCTAAAGAAATTATGGGTTCTAAAGGACACAGACAAATTAATTTTCACTAAATTTATCCTCCTAAAACTAGAATATCGGCAATAGTTTTTCGCACTTTGGCAATTCACTTTGACGAAAGAAGAAAGGAATAAATTGAATGGATTCGGAAGCTGTCACTGCAAATCATCTACTTAAATTCCCCGCTTCTTTACTCTATCATCTAAAAGCATTTGAACTTGATCCCCTTTTTGTCCGTCTTCAGAATTATTCATAAAATTTGGCTCAACCCTCCTCATCCATCTCATCTATAAGAGCTTCCTCCCACTTCCATTTGTCCTTCTTAGATCCCGATTATCAAGAGAAGGGTCTGTGAAAGTTGACACACCCCAAATTTGATACTGACTTATCCCAGGCCACAGAGCTACTCGCGAAGCGTTGTCCGTGTTTTTTTTTTGTTTTTTTTCGTTTTTTTTTTTTTTTTTGGGGGGGGGGGTAAAATATACCATATTTGGGCCAATCCTATGAAAGTGTGTTTTGTTTATAATAAACAATTTGATTCAAAGTAGGCTACATGTACAGTCAGAATTTTTCTATTTACTATACTTTCTGTAATATGATCTAGTACTTACAGAGATAAAAACAGATTTAATTTTAATTAGATTTATTTTAGAATTTTAATTAGACTAAAATCCTAGTATAGGCATCCAGCAAAAACGGACTGGCAATGATGAGGAAAGGTTGAATTCTACCTGATTGGCTGTCCTCTGCGAAACTTTAAGCCAGTAAATATAAAAACGGGGAATTTCGGGTCACAAGATTCTAAGTGCACTTTCTGGTTATCTGTGGCTAATTCTTAGAAGCAGAAGAAGAAAAGGGAAACGAAGAAAAACCTAAGGGGGTTCAAAGAAATTGAATTACATTTTTAATACAACTTTAACAACCGAATCAGTGATATAAATGAATTTTTAAGTTGGGAGGTTTCATCTTTTTTTTTTAATACGCAGAATCGTTTTAAAATCTGTGTTTATGGTCTACAAGGAGACTCTGTAAAAAACTTATAGTGTCAGGTCTGCTACAGGTTCAATGAGTTAAAAATAGGGGGTTTTTGACGGGAAAGGGGACCTTCCTTCACCAAAAAAGGGGCCAATAGGGACCTGGTCCTGCTATTGTTTACCGTATAAATAACACAATAGAACATAATCTATCTATCTATATATATAAAAATAAGTTGTCTGTGTGTGTGTGCGTGTGTGTGTCGAGTGACGTCATTTTTGTGTGTCGACTGACGTCATATTTGTTGATTGACGATATTACACACCGGAACATCGGGACACAAATGACGACCGAGACACCGGGACATCTATATTAGGGAATATAAATGACGACCGGGACACTCAAAGAGAAAGCGACCGGGACACAAGGAATGTTCGATTAGCAATCACCATCAACAAAGCACCGGGAAACAAATGACGACCGGGACACAGGGAATATAAATGACGACCAGGACACTCAAAGAGAAATTACAGACTGGGACACCGGAACACAAATGACGACCGGGACACAGGGAATATAAATGACGACCGCAACACTCAAAGAGAAATTACAGACTGGGACACCGGGACACAAATGACGACCGGGACACAGGGAAACAACAACAACGGGGACGCCGGGGGGCACAGGGGGATATATAAATGACGACAGGGACACAGGGAATGTTCGATTAGCAATCCCCATCAACAAAGCTCAAGGGCAATCATTAGAATAATGAGGTATAGATCTGAATACAGATTGTTTTTCCCATGGACAATTATATGTTGCATGTTCAAGAGTCGGTAAACCTGACAATCTATTTATAAGCACAGAAAATGGGACAGCCAAGAATGTTGTACATTCGCAAGTTTTACGTAGTTAAAAATATATATATATATATATCTATCTATATTCACAGGTGGAACACAGGGACACAACTACAATGGCGCGTAACGACTTGCGCGCGCGGGGGGGCTTAGGGGGCGCGAAGCACCCCCACCAACTAGGTGTTGGGGTGGCGCTTTCGCGCCACCCCAACAGCTAGTACTTGATATTCACACCGGTCGCTTCAAAATCTGAAACTAGGACGGTCAGCAACAATGACCTGTAGTGTCATCATGTTCTGGAAAGACACGTCATATTAAGATGATCTGAACGCTTGGCTTTTCAGATGAATCTTCAAATGTTTCTTGTTTTTCTTGGTTTTCATCTATGTAGATAAAAAAAACTGGAAAAATAACCAAGTAACTAGTTATATGTTCTGGAAAGACACAAGTCATATTAAGATGATCTGAAGGCTTGGCTTTTCAGATGAATCTTCACATGTTTCTTTTTTTTCTTGGTTTTCATCTATGTAGATAAAAAAAAAACTGGAAAAATAACCAAGTAACTAGTTCAGCTAATTACCAGAAATCATCACGAGACAACGGAATTTTGAAATCACTTATTTATTTTTTTGGTTTCGCTTCCCCCCTATGCTTCTTCGGGTTCGCAATTATCAGTAACTGCTTTTTTCTGTATAATTACCAGAGAACTTCCAACGTCTCCTGATTCCTTCTTCTGTTCAGTATGTAACAAACTACCCGGCATGGTTTGGGCAAGCTGAATTTAAACCAGGTTTTTCTTATCAGTGCCTATTTTCAGCCGATTTCTGGCTTGTTTCAACATCTTTTCAGTAGCATGCTCATTATACCCAGAGGCTTTTCTTTGCAATGACTTTTCGAGAGCAAGCATTTGCTTTTCTTCTTCTACAAGCTTCCTTTGTCCTTTGTCACCCTTTTTTTCCTGCTCTCTGGTTATCAAGATAAATTCTGTAACTCTCGTGCAGACGGCGCAAGCTTTATCACAGCTCAAGTTAAAGAAACACTTTAGGCTCTCCCACTAAACCTGCGCACACACCGTTTATTTCCAACAACCGAGCGTCCAATGTTCGCTCACTCATTAATGCCCTCTCACTGAGAATCCTTCCGGGCAATGAAAAGCATCTCTCAACGCTGGCTGAGCCGTGCAGAATAGCGTGTTTTTTATCACCACCGTCAAATTCGAGTATATTTCATCCTCAAATTAAGGTTTTTTTCATCGATCCTATTCGGTTCTGAGGAAAACTAACTGATTTGCACAGATTCAAACCCGTCTAAGAGGAAATCCGTTCTCAACATGATGGGAAGGCTTCGAGCAAAAATAGTAAGCCCTGGACAGGTTGACTTACGACATCTGAGCAGGGTGTAGGAAAAACTAACTTTTCAAAAATGACAAAAATTTCCCAAGAGTTCGATTCAATACATACTTGGTACTTGAAACGAACTGCTTCTGGACATGCTGTAAGAAATACCGTTTTGGCAATTCATCGGCCACCACAATGTCAACTAGAGGCAAGAATTTCTTCCCGTCTTCAAATAGTTTCACGTCCAAATCAACCCTCAGTCTCTCGAACGGCTTTAGGTCTTAAAATGCGCCAAGCAAGCGTCAAAACCAGGTCCTACGGTCCTAGGCAGGACCGTAGGACCATGACGGTCCTAACCAGGACCGTAACCATGACGGTCATAACCAGGACCGTAACCATGATGGTCCTAACCAGGACCGTAACCATGACGGTCATAACCAGGACCTAACCATGACGCAGGTCCTACGTATACGCTTCATGGATT
Organism: Artemia franciscana; assembly: GCF_032884065.1. Taxonomy (NCBI): domain Eukaryota; kingdom Metazoa; phylum Arthropoda; class Branchiopoda; order Anostraca; family Artemiidae; genus Artemia; species Artemia franciscana. Next base: position 33,496,978 of record NC_088876.1, on the reverse strand, counting down.
AGTGGTTCTTCACGCTTGAGTTTTCAAGTGATATGTGCAAACAGTTCGAAGCTGTCAATCTGGAACTGACATCGCTTTCAAAGTCGACTGTTTGAGCAGTTTTGCAATATCTTTGTCAACTCAGGATTTCATCAGTCTTCCATTCTTCATAGGAACGAAAACGGTATAATATTCAACAAGTTCTGACCAATACTTTATCATTCTAGCAGCAGCAGGAGCGATTGACAACAAAGGGGTTGGTTCGTGTTTGATAAAACTCAACTTGGGAACGTCAGGTTACTCTTCGGTTTTTTTATGGTCCTCAATCCGAGAAGGCCAGCCATGGAAAAATTGTAAATTTTAAGATCAAATCTGAGAAAGTTTCGCCAAATTCATCAAGACCCTTTATAAAAGCATTGTGCTCAAAGTGAATTCTACACGTCCCAACGTCAAGTTGTCCCACACTCCCAGTTAACATCTGTTTCCCACTATCAACTTTTTATTGGCGTTCAATCCATCATTAATCACTGTAAACAGTTCCGAAATGGAAAACGTTTACGAACAAGTCTAAACCTAGAGCAATGTGCCACAAGGCATCACACTGTAGTAATCTATTACTAAAAATTGTATCATTGACTTGATAGATAAAAGTCAACCTATCCACTGTATCTAGCACCATTCCAACTGATAGATCGAATTCATATTCATACCATAGAGTCCCTTTAGGAAGACCTCTGTAAAGAGGGTCTACCCGGCCTTATAGCTCCACCCGTTTCGGAGATGCCATCCTTATTTCATAGACTATTTTGATCGTGCGCTTTGCAACTATCCAATGATCTGTTAAGATCATGTGGATAAAAGAACAGAAACACAATGATGCTCTCGTTTTTTGGTTTTGGAGGGGAGGCATAAACCTCTAACGAAGGACTTTCATACTTGGCGATTCCAATCGTGTACTTTTCGATCTGACGCCATTTTGAGAGGTTTCCGGAGGGTTTTTTCCCAAAAATTTCAAAAGAAAATTTTGAGACTACAAATTACTGTCGAGTTAAAAGTGAATCACAATTACCACACATGGGCTTATTTTAGTTGAGTATTTTTTAGCAGTGACTTTTTGAAAACATTTTTTTAATTTCCGGCTACCATGGGCCGAGGGTCGTTCTCTACTAGGTTGCAGCCACAGCTGCAATAATGATATTAAGGATTGGGTATGTAAGGGTATACAACAATGGTACTTGTTGAAATTATTAGTCCCTTTAGAGCAAACTGAAAAAAAATGACAAACCTCTCTAATATTACACATCTCTAACAAAGAAAACAATAAGTCCGTCACCTTAAGTGACTCCAGAGGCAAAGGGAGTCAAACTTTTTCATCCATCATTATAAAAAAAAAAAAAAAAAAAAAAAAAAAAAAAAAAAAAAATGAAGCTCCTTGAAATTCTGCAGTCTTGAGGATACTAAAAGTCACTAACACTCTAAAAAGGCTTCTTGGCTGAAGCATTGATATGGCTAAATCTTGCAAAAAGAGACTTTTAGGGACTTGGGAGCAGATTTAGAGGCTTTTAAGGACCTTCTCTAGCTTTGGGAACCTCGCGGCAGCCCTGGAGTTTTAACATAACTCACACATCCCAACTTTTAAATAAATTACTATCACAGTACACCCGTCATCTTTTAAAGCCAAGTATTTCAATAAAGTCAGAATATATCTTTCTGCTATGGTTTGTGTATTTATCTATGTGCTATACCTAATACAATACAAGATGATAGTATAATAATAAGATATATTATAATAATATAACATAGTAATATTAATATAATAATATTATACAATAATATAAGATAGAACTTATCTATATGCTACATCTAATATAATATAATAATAATAATATAAGATATATAATAATATAAGGTACTTGTATTATATGCCTGTGACCAAATATTTTTCTAATATGTTTCTGTGACGCTCAATCCTAATGAAATATACCTAAGTATGATTAAAAAAAATAATACTTTAGAAACAAATTTGGGCTATTTATTTACACATTAGGGGGGGGGGGGTGTGGGTAAATTAAAGCGAGTTTGCATGCCTAATGTGTGAAGTGTTTTCTAACTTCACACTGTCCAAATATTTTACCCCCCCCCCCTACTAACATGCAAATATATAGCCCAAATTATATATTTTCCGTCACTTCTGTTCCTTCTCTTTGTCTTGTCTCACGCTAAGCTGAAAAAAGCTAACAAAAAAAAAACGGTTCTGCAATGCGTCAATGAATGAACAACTTTAGCGGTGGGAGGTTTATCATAGAATTTATCTATCTGCTACACTAAAAATCCACAGGGAGAAAAACGGGTTTATCCGCTTTCAACAGCCAAAAACTAATACACACATACTAGAATAACAGACCCCAGGATACACGACAAGCAAGAAATGGACTGCCAAAGATGAAAAGAAGACAGACTTCGGACAACTGATTGATGAGAGTCTTATCTTCACTTATTTCACCTATTCGGACAGCAAAATATTCACAGTTTTGCGATTTTTCCGAAAATTGATGAATGCATCTACCAGCCATTGATCAAGGACCATCAAGCTTTGATAGTTAAAACAATGGCGTAGCTAGATTCTGGCTAGGGAGATTTCGAAGACCATTCCAAGTACATAAGGAGCATAAGGTGTATATCAGGTTTAAGGTGTATTATTTTAAAAACTTTTTCCACAAGATAAGTTTTTCAAAGAAAAGTAAAGAGCTCTATTTAACCAAAAATGAGCAAATATGAAGTCAAATAATCTTCCAAGCGTAACACTACCATAAATTGCTATCGATAAATAAATGAAACTCAAAACAAACAGAAATTACTATAAATATTAGAATCAAACTCAAAACGAGCAAAAATTAACATGAGCAGGGCTGATAACCCCCATGCCTTCTCAAGACCAGACCAGAGCACAATTTGCACTTTACTGAAAAATTAAACAAAAAAACAAAGAAATGACCATGGATTGTCAGTTTAATTGGCATATACTGACATATCTTCCCTAAGGTTTTGCTAATTCTTCATTTATGAAAGTGAGAAATACGAAAACATTTCAAACGTATTTTGTTTTGCAGTAAAGCGCAAATTGGGTTATGGTCTTGAGAAGGCACAGGGGTTATCACCCCTACTCAAGTAAAAATTTGCTCGTTTTGAGTTTGACTCTGCTATTTATTGTAACTTCTGTTTGTTTTGAGTTTCATTTATTTATTGATAGCGATTTGTGGTAGTGCTGCGGTTGTGCAGTACAGTATTGGATAGCAGTATCCCCAAAAGTCCCCTGTTGGGGGGGGGGAAGGGTATCTTCAAAGACATAAATTTCCGGTTCTTTCAAACACATTGAACAAAATGGCCATCTCAAAATTTTGAGATTGGGAAAATGTGTTTGGGAAAATGGTGGGCGTAGGAGGGGGTTAGTTGGCCTCCAATCACTTTTGACTAATAAAGAGGGCACTGGCCCTTTCAATTTCCAATCAAATGAACTGTATTTGAACTTTCAAAGACAACAAATGGCAATCTAAAAATTTCTATCAGATACATTTCAGGAAAATACGAGGCGTGGGGGGGGGGTATCCACTCTCCGATTACTCTGACACTTAAAAAGAGCACTAGAACTGGTTATCATGGTTATCTCAACATTTCCATTGGATGTGTTTAGGGAAATGGTGGACGTGGAAGGGGGTTAGTTGCCCTCCAATCCTTTCGACTATTAAAAAGGCCACTGGCTCTTTCAATTTCTAATAGAATAAGCTGTTTTTGAACCTTCTAAGACAACAAATGTTAATCTCAAAATTTGTATCTGATACATTTCGGGAGAAGACGAGGTGTGGTGGGGGGGGGTATCCACCCTCTGATCACTTTGAATCTTAACAAGAGCACTAGAACTTCTGATTACCAATTCAATGAGACCCCTCCAAAGTTTATTCGATCGCCCTTTCTATATATATATATACCTTATATTCCCCCAGTATATCTTATAACCCCTGCCCTGAGGGCCCTGGGGGGGATGTCATCCTCAAAGTCATAATCTCCAGACCTTTCAACTACGTTGAACAAAATGGCTACCTCAAAATTCTAACTGTGCTTAGGAAAATGGTGGGCATGGGGGGGGGTAATTGACCTCCAATCACTTTCAACCATGAAAAAGAACACTAGCCCTTTCAATTTCCAGTCGAATTCGAAATTCATACGTCAAAAAATGGTCACACAAAATTTCTATCAGATGCACTTCGGGAAAATACAAGATGTGGGGGGGGTATCCACCCTCCGATCACTCTGAATCTTAAAAAGGACACTAGAACATCTGATTTCCAATCAAATGAGCCCATTCTGAGTTTTTACGATAATCCTTTCTATATATACCTTATATGCTCCCAGGGCATAACTTATAACCCATCCCTGAGAGTTGTGGGGGGAGGGTCTTATCCTCGAAAAAATAATTTTCCGACCTTTCAATTACGTTGAACAAAATGGCAATCTCAAAACTTTGATCGGACGTATGTGGGGAAATAGTGGGTGTTGTAGGATGGGTTAGTTGCCCTCCAATCACTATTGACTATTAAAAAGGGCACTAGTCTTACTAACTTTCAATCAAATGATCTCTTTTCGAAGCTTCTACGACAACAAGCATTGCGCTTATATCCCTCTTTATATCCTATGATAAAGAAAATTTTGTAGCGATTATGTCTGAAGTGACGATGCGGCATGGAAATTGATGGCGGGTCTTAACACGGAACACGTTTCACGTGTTTCAACTACGCCATCTAGAGATTTTGCGTACACTGCGATGTGACAAAGTATGAATGGTTATTTGTCTAGCTGAAAAAGTTATACCCTTTACACTTAAGACAACTATTCCGTGAAATTAAGCCAGGCCACTAGCCAAATTCTAGCTACGCAACTGCTTTAGCTGTAAAAGCTTGCCTATCTTCCGGGAAAATTATATTACGTAAAATGTAGGGTCAGGAGGAAGAGTAGAGTGATGAAGACTGGACTTATTATCAATTGTTTCTATTATATTTTATTTATCTATAATTTTAATTCAGTTATTTCTATGTGTATTCCTATGTTGTATTTTTGCTTCTTATTGTTTACTTTATAGGCTATTATTTCGACTTATTTATAGTAAAATAAATAAATTATTTGATTTAATTACGTTAACGCGGTAGTTCCATAGTTGCGGGAACGTGTGACGTTTAAGTTACGTGGACACGAACCATAATGGGAATTTCCCAAGCACCAAAACACTGATTTTTATTTTATGCAATTGTGGCTCTTAAACGATGAACTTGAAACAGGACGAGGTCTTCGATAAAAGGGCTTTGGCTGCGGGACAGGCTAATCGGGACAAGCGATCTTCTCTTGCTGTCATGTGCGCCGCCAGGCGTAGCAGGACCCAAGTTTAAATATCTAAATGCATGCATATATCTCATTTAAAAGAACATCTTTAAGGAGGAGAAATACTTACAGCTATATCCAAGGAAGGTTATATACACATAATAGCCAATGGATATTACCCACAGAAGATTGCCGAAGACCCTTGATAGAAACCAATCTTGACTTATAAAAACTGCAAAAACAAAGCGATTAATGGGTATCATTTTGAATTTCCTAGAATTCAAACGTGGAGCTTTGTGTCTGCTCTCCAAGGGCGCCGGCAGAGAATTTTCCGCGGAGGGGGAGGGGGCAGGCGCCAAAATAGCAGTGGTGGGTAGGTAACAGGGAATATATTTAAGGATATTTTTCGTAGGAATAAGTTTATTTTTAAATACCTTTAAGAAAAAACTCTCAAATAAAAAGAGCAATTAAATTGCATGCAAAATGAAACAAAATACAGTAAATTTTGAACGACAAAGACTCCTAGCAAAGGGATCAATTTATTTAACCAATAATATATGTAATTATTATGTGTTTGATCTTAAAAGAAAATCAAACTCAAACTGAAATTACAGAAAGATTTGTTTATTTATTTATTGAACACTCATCATTCACTTAACATGACAAGACGAAGTGGAAGAAATAAAACACAATAAAAAACAAAAGAAAAGGACAAGAAGAAGAAGATGTCGATTATTGCTTTAGCTCTTATCAACAACAATTACGGATAAAAATAAACCATGAATTAGTGGCAAATTTAAAGATTACTACAAATAACTTCTTTTTCTTCCAACGATTTATCTAGTCCTGATTTTGATTTTAAAAGAAATGTTAGGCATTGATGATCTTATCCAATTAATTAATTGATGATCAATTGATGATATAATTAATTATAATTAATTAATATAATTGATTAATTGATGATATAATTAATTGATTATATAATTAATTAATTGATGATCAATTGATGATCAAAATCCAAAATACAATCAGTATTACTACCATTTTCAATTTGTTTCGTTCGTTTTACCTCGGCTTGTCTTTCGTCATTATAAAATAAACATCGCTGAACCTAGTGTTTTTTAACAAGAGTATGGTAGCCATTGGTGAATTTACCCATATCAAAATCCCAAACCCAATAATTATTGCATTAATTATTTATTCAAAATCATGTGCAATTTCGCATGACGTCGCAGATACCAAAACACTAAATACAGTGCAGATAGAAAAACACTTCTTTCCCAGCTTTTCCCCAAGAGTCATATTTTTGCTTTAACTATTTTGTAATATAATTCAGTAACAACCAGGAATGCTTCAATGTCTATGCCCTCTGATATACTTAAACTAGCTGTTGTGAGCTTCTAGCTGTTGTGCCTCTCCCTGTTGGACAGGGTTCAAGTCTTGGTTTCGCTAGTTATGGTAAAGGGAGACAATGTTTTCATTTCTATTTGTCTCGAACTACTAATTTAACTTCTAATAAGTCTTTCTATATATAATAAGCCACACCATGTCACTCGTTGCAGCCATGACCTTATTTATGCTTTTCATAATAAATAAGCCTGTCAAAAGCATAGAACATAGCTGCCCGGTACAATAGACAATAAACAGGTATAATAAACAAGATACAAGGTCATGACATTAGTTAGCAGTTTCCAAAATGATGAAATATACAGAATGAGAGGAAGAGCTATTGCACTGAAAAGGCTAGCTAGCGAATGTCGGTTGAATCATTGACGCATGATTCCGCATGGAAATGCATTTCCACAGGCGGAAATTTCCGCATTTCCACAGACGCATGCATTTCCGCAGGCAGAAATGCATAGATGAACCTATAGGGAGACCAAGATACATGAGGTGATCGACAGGTTGAACCGAAGAATTCCCAAGTTTGATTGAATTTAGTAGATCGCTCTTCCAGTTGAAAAGGACTATTTCGTACTTGACAAAATTGCAATATAGACCAGGCTTTAGGTCTTCTGCGGTAGGAAAAACATCACTGACTCGTTGCAGTGTGTGACTAAGATTCATCGTCAGCATAATCAATTAGTGACAGATTTCTTGACGATAAAATTAATGAGGAGGGACATAGATCCTGAGCGTCAAGGACGTGATTATTAAATAGACCTTGTGAAGAAACTGCTCCTTTGCGTGCACCTTTTAAAACCAGAATAAGCTTTGTTCGAGCAACAGGAGGCATATTCTTAACGGGCGGTAATTTTAGTCGAATGCGCAGTCGAGAATACATGGCCTGAAGTGTAAGAACAACTGCAGGGCTTAGTCTTGCAGCTTTCAGAGGCATTGCAGGGTGTATTAGCGAGTCAAACGTAGTCATTTTCGTAGATTAGCGAGTCATTTTCGTAGATTAGCGAGTCATTTTCGTAGATTAGCGAGTCATTTTCGTAAATTATAACACATGTAGAATTGTTTTTATTCAGTTTCCTAGACCTTAGAATAGATTACAGAAGGAGTAGAGACACTCAAAAATCATCCTGCCTACATAGATACCACGCTTTGATTTTATAACGGCCATGTAAAATATACCTCTTTCATAACAGGACAATTCTCCCCCTCGAACTTAAATACCTTATATATTAGCACATTAAAATTTTAAACAAGGTCCAGTCAACACTTTTGTAGTAGCCATTCAATAAGTGGCAACGTAGGCCTAGACTAAATTAAATGAAGAGATATTAGGAGGCATGTAACTTGAGACGGAAACAAATTCAAAATGTTTCAATTCAAACAAATTCAACAAATTCAAAATGTTTTAGATACTAAATAATTGGGTTTTTAAGGTAAATTTAGATAATTATGGTAAGCTTGGTAAGGAGAGCTTGTATATTTTCACCTGAAAAATATTTTAAAGTCTGGAAAGAGCACAATTACGTTATGTTACGTTTTCATTACGTTATTAAATTTAAAAAAATTGATTGCGTTATAGTTTTATTTAAAATTAAGTTTTGAATTAATTACTAAATTTTAATGTAAAATTTAAATCAACCTTATAAATAATGTTATGGTTTAAAACGTTGAGTTTTATGAGTATCTCGTTAACTGATTTACGAAACTCACTAACAGTAATACATTTTATGCGCTTATATGAAAATGTAAACGTTAATTTGACATAACGTCTAGTAAATTTAATACGACTGCAAGCTTTTTTTTTTTACTTTTTCTTTCCGTTGATCAGAAACAAACTTATTACTGCGAATAAATCGAACTTATAATCAAATAGTCTTATAGAATAAATAATATTAATAACTAACAACAATATATAAAATAAATAATAAAATGATTAACTAAATAGTCATTTAATAATAAATGAGATTGAAATAAATATAGCAAATCTGAAAATGAATGCATTGCAGAAACAGAATTACAGCACCTTACTGTGACAAAATTCATAGAAGAAATAGAATTGCAGTTGTTAACTTTGGTAGAATGTATAGAAGAAATAGTAAAATAGTCTTATGATATGATAAATAATATTAATAACTAATAACAATATATAATAAATAATAACATGATTAAGACTCGAATTAAACACAGCAAATTTAAAAAATGAATGCATTACAGAAATAGATATACAGCAACTTACTGCGACAAAATTCATAGAAGAAATAGAAGAATGTATAGAAGAAATAGAATAGCAGCAACTAACTTTGGTAGAATGTACAGAAGAAATACAGGAATGCATAGAAGAAATTGAACTGCAGTAAGTAACTTTGGTAGAATACATAGAAGAAATTGAATTGCAGCAACTTACTGTGATAAAAGAAGAGTTGAACTAGATGGAGTAGAATTAATGAAGGGAAGTAGGCATTCAAGTGAACGTCAAACGTATAGCCCCATTCTACATCCTCATTCAAACATTGGGGTTTTCGAAAGTACCGATTTAAAACAAACCTATAAGAGATATATCGGGTTGAAATTAATCAGAATGATCACAAAAAGGGCATAAATGGGCATAAAAATGTAGATCAATCGACAACTTTTGACAAGAATTAGATTATTTTTTTTTAGCCGTTTTTACATTTGTAGCTTTTCTTTTTTCTTAAAGCAGTGATACAAAATACAGTCCATTACCGTTGGACTGCAGTGCAACGGCAAAAATAAGGCTGATAAAAATAACCTGCGCTGAGCTAATGCATATGGCAAAATTTCAAGATTAATGATAGCCCCCCCCCTTCTGTAAAAATAATTAAAAGATCTAGATTTAAGCATGCTCGTAGAGAAGTAACAATTTGCTCGGCAAGCCCTATTTTGGAAACACTGGTTTCCTTGGTGTCAAGTATTTGTTTTCGCTTCTGTATTGATTCCAAATTTTTCCCTCCTCCCGGCAAAAAGTGTTGAAAAGTTATAATAATGTTTTATAATTTGTTTTAGTAATGCTATTAAAATATTATTTTACCTACCACTCTCCCTTCTGTACCGTAAGCCATAGGAATGTGATCTTTGTCATTTTAATATTTCAAATATTTCATTTGCATTTTAAATAATTATAATTATAATATTTAAAATGCATTCTAAATGCATTTTAAATATTTCAAAAATAAGAGAGGAGCTGTCACCCTGCAGTACCCACATAACAGGTTTAGTCCACAAGTATTCCTTTGAACAAAAAGAGTTTAGGGGGTATATACCCCTTATCCTCGTTTTGAATATTTGTTTGAAAGTTCACAAAAAATTGAAAAATTTATGCATAAAATATACTTCTCAAGGCTTCAGGTACCCTCACCAACAAGAAAACCTACTTACCCTACTGGATAATAGCTGACACGAACATATACCACTATGCATAATTTTTGAGACCTTAAATTAGTCAATTTAGTTATATGAAACTTAAAAATAACGATCAGTAGTAGCCCATATATGTTTGGAAACCACCTAGTCAGCGCATGAGCGGTAGGCAGCGCACAACCATGGGTCAGTCACAAGAGAATGAGGTAAGCATACAAGAAGGTCAATAGAAGAACTTTAATCGTTGGTCCAAGATCAAGTGATATGGAGGGCAATAACTGGTGCCTTAAGCCCAATCAAGGTGTGGTAGGACCCAAATCTAAGTAAGTCACTGGCAGCCGTTTATAGTATATGGAATGCGTGTATATGTGGGAATGAATAAGCAACTGCGTGAAATTATAATCACGACAGTGGGAAGATCGATTTAAATCTTGTAGATAAGTTTAAATCGTTGGTTTTCTCGTTAGTTAATTTACGATTAATTTTAAAACGTAGGTTTTTAATTTAAAAAATTGGAATTTTCAGCAATAGCATTTTAGCTGTCTTCAGGCAAAAACCATTGGTCATAAGCCACAAGATGACAGAAAAAGTCAGTTTGCTGTAATGCAATATCTATTATTACTTGAGAAAAGCACTAAAACTTTCAATTTCCGTTCAAGTTAGCCCTCTCCAAACATCCCAGGAACATCGGTTCGACACAATCATCCCTGAAAAAATAACAAATAACTCCCATAGCCGTCCCCTTCCTCCCCCCCTAGAAAAAACAAAATTCGCATTTTTGTAGACATCCCTGAAGAAGGGTTGTCTGATATGCTGAATTTGATGGCATAATTTTCATATATTTTACTTCCCTATTAGGTTTTTTCCCTTTTTTTTCAAAAATTAGGCACATGGTCTATAAAATTTTGGTGGGTAACTTTAAACTAGACTATTTTTAAATATTTAGAATCACAGTAAAAAGAAAAACCGTTTTTGTATATATTTCATGGCCAAAATTTCTTCTAATAGAGCGTCGACTAATATTAGCACGAGTCGCTCCCATTTTTATTCAGAAAATCATTTGATTACCACTTTAATTCTTGATTATCACTTTGATTTTATCATTTGATTTTTATGATTTTCACCTTTATTTCGCTAGCTAGTGGGAAAAAAATGATCATTGTAAACTATTACCAATAAGCCCATTTTCACGAGGAGGGCAGTTAAACTGATATTCACCTCCCATCCTCGTGAGAAAAATTGTCTATTCAACAAAGAGGTTAAGAAAACAATACTTCCGAGTTAACAAGAAAGTTAAACGATTTTTTTTTCTCAAGTTGAATAGAAAAATAACGTTAAGCGATTTCTAAAATAAAAATCATTTTCCACAAAAAAAATATGCTAAAAAAATCCTTGTAAAAAAAAATTATACCAAAAAAAAAATTACTCAAGGCGACAACCCTCAAAAAAATTTCAAAACTTCCTAAGAATTTTGTCGTTTTTGAAATAACAACAATAAAACCATTAAAAATCCCGCTTTTCGGGTATCAGTAGACCTAATATGGGTCCAAGAAGGCAAAAAATGTTCTTATTTTGATGTCATTGGTACGTAAATCACCTTTTGCTTACATATAAAAAAAAATAATGTTAAAAATAGTATATTTTGTCCAAGTAAAATACTATTTTTAAAATGCAATTAGATACCAAAACTGTTTTGTAAAACACAAGAAAGTGTTTTACAAAACATGTAAAACAGTGTTTTACATGTGTAAAACACATGTGTTTTACAAATGTTGTGCAAAATTGATAAAACACAAAATTCGTTAGAAGTGAAAATTAAATTTTATAAACTTTCATTAAAGCCAACTAGAGAAACCAAAATTCTCTTCTTTCAAAAGCATTTAACATTAAAGAGTCAAACTTTCTTTTATGAAAAGGAGTTTGATCCAACTGATGATAAAGATATCTTGTATTCGAAAGTTACAGATATGTCAATATCTGTATGCAGATATTCTATACAGGTGATATGTCAATTAGGGCCGTGAATTCATGGAAATATGAGAAGGCAAATATTTAAAAAAACAATTTCTCAAAATCTAAAGGCTTATTTCTTTTTTATTTTTCAATCAAAATACAAAAAAGGCATTTTTAAAATTTCCGGGAAGGAGTTGCTAACTCGTGTTTTTAGCGTATTTTCGTGTTTTCCATTTCCCAAACTTATTAAAGAAGCTTAAATTTAAAATTAATTAAACTTAAATTCGAATTCTCAGCTTTATTAAACAAGGTCAAGCTTAATTAAAAAATTGACATTCTAAAAGATATAGATTCAAAAGAAAATATCTATTAAGGAAACAACTCTTTCAATGGAAGATGAAAAATTTGCTATGATCTTTCTAAAACCAAATAGAAAAATAAAGCTAAAAGAACACGAGAATAAAAAAAAATTACACACAAATTTGCACATAATAAAATAATACGTCTTTTTTATCGAGCAGATGTACTAAAGTTCAAAGTTTTATAGAAAATGCTGTAAATTTTCATTAGAAATCGAACTTAAATTTTCTAGTGAATAGCTGGGATTTCTTTTATGAAAAAGAATTTGCTTCAACTGCAATTTATTTTTCTCCAACTTAATATTAAAGCATTTTATATTCAGAATTTCAGGTATGTCGATCAGGGGCACCAAACGACGAAAATGTAAGAGAAGGGCATTGATTTGTTTGGGCATTGAAGATACAAAAAAGTGTTTCCCAAAACTTTTTTGTTGAGGTTAGTTATTTCCTTGAATGAATATACCAGAATTAAGTATTCAAATGACGATAATGTAAGGGAAAGGGTATTGATTTGTTTTTGGAATGTTTTCAGTAAAGATACAAAAAAAGTGTCTTCCAACACTATTTTGTTTAGTTATTTCATGCAATGAATATACAAAAAAAGGTATTCAATCGAGGATAATGTAAGGGAAGGGGTATTGATTTGTTTTTTGAATTTTTTCCGTAAAGATACAAAAAAGTGTTTCCCAACACTTTTTTGTTGATTTTTGTTTTTTCCTTAAATGAATATACCAGAATAAAGTATTCAAACGACGATAATGTAAGGGAAGGGGTATAGATTTGTTTTTTGAATGTTTTCAGTGAAGATACAAAAAAGTGTCTTCCAACACTTTTTTTGTTGATTTCAGTTATTTTCTGCAATGAATATACCAAAAAAAAGGTATTCAAACGAGGATAGTGTACGGGAAGTGGTATTGATTTGTCTTTTGAATTTTTTCCGTAAAGATACAAAAATGTTTTTCCCAACACTTTTTTGTTGATTTTAGTTTTTTCCTTAAATGAATATACCAGAATAAAGTATTCAAACGACGATAATGTAAGGGAAGGGGTATAGATTTGTTTTTTGAATGTTTTCAGTAAAGATACAAAAAAGTGTCTTCCAACACTTCGCTGCTGAAATCTTCAGCAGCGATTCCTCCTTCCCCCCACGTTGGCACCCTTTATGTCAATATATAATTATAGAACTTTTTTCTAAAGAACAGTTTTAGTTTCCCAAAATAGCTTCTATCAAAATAATAATATTCAAATTTGATTGAAAATTGAGATATTAAAAAGGTGATAACTGTAAAGAAAAACGGTTCTTTTGAGGAAAGGTGAAGGACTGACTATCAATTTTCTAAATATGAACAGAAAAAGAGTTCCAGATGAAAGAATACATTCCAAACAAATTTATATATAATCAGACAAGATATTTGTCTATAGAGCTGAACTTTTTCAGTTTTATCAGCATGAACTCGCGTGCTGAGCAATGGTCTGCGCTGCGGAGGTACTGATCTCCTGATTCGATGCCTTCGGCCGGGAGTGCAGTGCGTGGTTGGGGGTAAATCATCCAACACTTCTCGTGTTTTTTCCCCAGATTTCTCCAGGTATCCATTTAGAGCTGGGTCGACTCTTGTTGAGCTTACAGGTTCACGCCACTAACCCCCGTTCCAAACCAAATAACCAGCGAGACCCAACCCCTATCCTCAGGATTTCAAGTTTAGCAGAACATACGTAAATTTCTTTAGATATCAGATTAAAATTTGTTAAAGATTCGCTGCAGGAAGTTTGAGAAAAAAAATTGTCATTAAAAGCACATTACACGAATTAGAAGAACTTTCTTTTATGAAAAGCAGTTAAATTAGAATTTTTTTAAACTATTAAATTTTGTAGATGCAGATTTTTATAGAAAGCAGTGCAAGTTTTCGCTAAAGTTAAAAGTTAGTTTTAAAGGATAACTAAAAAGGAGAACTAAAAGGAGAGAGGAAAAATAGAAAAACCTAAAAGGAGAACTGTCGTTTCTCTAAAAATTAGCCAAAATTAAATGCAAAAATTAAAACACAAATTCGTAATAAATGCATACGAAACTTCACGTGATTCGGTGAGCATTAATTATTCGAGCCACCTCTACAAAGAAGGCATCTGGTTCATCCCCCAGAGATTAATTGCACCATTGTTAATATATGTTCAAGATAACACATATACACTACATATCAATTAAACGAAGTACATACCATGATACACTTGCAACAACAACAGACACAGCTATGCAGTCAACGAATAGTGTGTACAACAAGAATTTGACAAAACCCACAAAGTGGAGATCCAGCACAAATTTGAATGCGATTGACGTGACTGTAAAGATAAAGCTATAATTCATAAATTATACGATTTTCTAAACGATTTTATATCGTATAGCTACAATAAAAAAATTCATAAATATACACATAATATATACGTATAAATATGTACAATTCATAAATTATACAATTTTAAACGATTTTTATATCGTACTGGTACAAAAAAAAATTCATAAATATAGATATAATATATACGTATAAATACGTACAATTCACAAATTATTCATATTTTAAACAATTT
The DNA here is from genome assembly GCF_032884065.1 of Artemia franciscana. Classification (NCBI taxonomy): domain Eukaryota; kingdom Metazoa; phylum Arthropoda; class Branchiopoda; order Anostraca; family Artemiidae; genus Artemia; species Artemia franciscana. The sequence continues at coordinate 33,481,958 of NC_088876.1, read as the reverse complement.
TTATATCGTATAGGTACAATAAAAAATTCATAAATATACGCATAATTTATACATATAGGCTATTTCATAAATTATACGTATTTTAAACTATTTCTATATCGTAAGCTATAATGAAAAAAAAAGTATGCACAGAATGCAGAAACTATAATTGCTCCGAAGAACTTCAAAACATCCCCCCCTTGGACCCTTAGGCTGGTTCATACCTAAAAACCACAATTTTCTAATTTTTCTTTCATTTATTTAAAAATTGTGACGGTTTTAGGCCAGTTCTGAAATTTGAGTCAGTGTTACGACGCTGAATTGTGAAAACAAATTATCATAAATTTGACAACTCTTTTCGTCAACAAAAATTCAAACATTAACAGCCTGTTAAAGCCCAGAGACAACTACACCACCAAAAATCAGCTATAGCTTCTTAAGCTGTTTGATGTTTTTCCTTTATTTCTCACTTATTTTTCTTCACGTTAAACTTACATAAAAAAACTAGTTTTTTTAACTGAAAGTAAGGAGCGACATTAAAACTTAAAACGAACAGAAATTACTCCGTATATGAAATGGGTTGTCCCCTCCGCAATCCCTCGCTCTTTACGCTAAAGCTTTTAATTGTTTTAAAAAGCAGAATCGTGGCAAACAGTCAAACTTTAGCGTAAAGAGCGAGAGATTGCGGAGGGGACAACCCATTTCATATACGGAGTAATTTCTGTTCGTTTTAAGTTTTAATGTCGCTCCTTACTTTCAGTTAAAAAACTAGTTTTTTTATGTAATTTCTGAACGTTTTTGAATTAATGCATGTTTGATTTTGGCTCTACACACATAAATTATTAAAATGAAATTTGCATATTAATTCCTTTTTTGGCTAAATGGCATTCTCTTAGTTTTGATCAGGCGATTTTGAGAAATAAGGGATGGGGAAGGAGGCCTAGTTGCCATGCGATTTTTCGGTTACATAAAAAGGCAACTATAAATTTTAATTTTTAACAAATTTTTTTATTAGTAAAAAATATACGTAACTTAAGAATTAACTTACGTAACAAACTTTTATATTCTTTAATTTTTATTATGTATATGAGGGGGTTTGTACCCTCGTTAATATCTCGTTCTTTACACTAAATCGTAAGTTTTGTCCCAATTTTTTAAGAATGACCCCTGAATCAGAAAGGCCGTAGAATAAATAGTTGAAATTACTAAAAATACTATAGCATAAAGAGCGAGGTATTTATCTCCTCCTAAATACCTCGCTCTTTATGCTAAAGTATTTTTTGAACCAATCATATGCTTAGTAATCTCTGTTCGTTTTAAGTTTCAATGCTACTCTTTACTTTCAATTGAAAAAACTTATCCATGTTTATTTTTTCATTTTTTTATAGCAATTTTAGAAAATCCTGCGCCCTTTTCATTGAATTTCTGTTCCCCCATGACATATTTCTCCAAGGAAAGATCCTCCCACATAGCCCCCTCCCCTCAACCCACCCCCAAAACCAAAAAAAAATCCCCTGAAAACGACTGTACACTTCCCAATAGCCATTATTATATGTAAACACTGGTCGAAGTTTGTAACTTGCAGCCCCTCCAGCAGAGACTGTGGGGGAGGGGGGTAAGTCATTCCCAAAGACATATTTATTATGGTTTTTGACTATGCGGAACAAAATGGCTATCTCAAAATTTTGATCTGTTGACTTTGGAGAAAAATGATTGTGGGAGGGGGCCTAGGTGCCCTCCAATTTTTTGATCACTTAAAAAGGGCACTAGAACTTTTCATTTCCGTTAGAATGAGCCCTCTTGCGACATTCTAGGACCACTTGGTCGATACGATGACCCCTGAAAAAATAAACAAACAAAAAAACAAACAAATAAACACGCACCCGTGATTTGTCTTCTGGCAAAAAATACGAAATTCCACACTTTTGTAGATAGGAGCTTGAAAATTTTGCTAGAGGATTCTCTGATACGCCGAATGCGATGGTGTGACTTTCGTTAAGATTCTGTGAATTTTAGGGGGCGTTTTCCCCTATTTTCTAAAATAAGGCAAATTTTTTTAGGCTCGTAACTTTTGATGACAAAGACTAAATTTGATGAAACTTATATATTTAAAATCAGCATGAAAAACTTATTCTTTTGATGTATATATTAGCATCAAAATTCCGTTTTTTAGAGTTTCGTTTACTATTGAGCTGGGTCGCTCCTTACTACAGTTCGTTACCACGAACTGTTTGATTTAATTTTTTAAATTACATTTTTCTTGTTTAAAGCTTCTTAAGCTGTTTGATGTTTTTCCTTAATTCCTCACTGATTTTTCTTCACGTTTCTTGTTTTTTTAAATTTAACTTTTTTAATTAAATTTTTCTTTTTTAAAGCTTCTTAAGCTGTTTGATGTTTTTCCTTTATTTCTCACTGATTTTTCTTCATGTTTCTTGTTTTTTAAATTTAATTTTTTAATTAAATTTTTCTTTTTTAAAGCTTCTTAAGCTGTTTGATGTTTTTCCTTTATTTCTCACTGATTTTTCTTCATATTTCTTGTTTTTTAAATTTAATTTTCTTGTTTAAAGCTACTTAAGCTGTTTGATGTTTTTCCTTTATTTCTCGCTGATTTTTCTTCATGTTTCTTGTTGTTTTTTTTTAATCTGTTATCCGCTACTATCAAAAAATCCATAAATTCAAATCGAGTCTTTTTCATTAAAATTTGAATTCCCAGTGTTTTCAACTACTAAGCCAAATTTTGAGAATCAACAGCTTTTTAATGTTTGACTTATGATGGACCAAAAGCGTTGTTAAATTTAGCAAGGAAGCCAAGCATTATCACTGGTCAGCGTTGCCAAGGCATAAAAATCTGCATATGCAATTAAAAAAAACGTGACAAAAAAATCAGTAAAAAGTAAGCTAAAAGCAGCATAAGAAGGCGTAGCTTCCCTTTGAAGGTGCAATTCTCTTTGGGATTCAACATACCCTTGATGTATGAACTTTCACGGACGAAAAGCACTGTCAAATTTAACTAATGACTTTCGATTATATGTTTTTACTGTTCAACGTGGCAACACTGATGAAAATATGAACTTCATAAAAACTTCCAATTTTGAAACAATCTAAGTCTGAACAATCCAGTTTGAAATAGTACAAACAAGCAAAAGAAAACTCTAACAAAATAGTGGCTTTCAAGTAGACTATGAATAAAACTAATGTCATTTGTTTAAAAGTCCTTACTAAACCTTTATATACCTTGAATATACATAATATGTATATTAAATATATATATATATATATATATATATATATATATATATATATATATATATATATATATATATATAATACATAAACAATATGTATTATTAGGTTTATTCAACCTATGAAAAAAACTAAGGAGCTTCGTAAAAAGTTAATGATTAATGTTTTTCAGTAAAATGATTAATATTTGTCTTAAGTAGCGTTTAAGTCGTATAAGCAGGTTTTGAAAATCGTTACAAAGGCTAGTAGGCAAAAAAAAAACACTTAAGTTTTGACTCGGTTAGTGTGCAAGCCGCTAACGTCGTGCAAGCAACTTCTTTTCAAAACCATTTGAGATAGTTTTTCCTCTCTCTTCATTCTTGTTCTCATCTCTCTTCTTTTCTCTTTTCAATCATTCTTTTAATACTAAATGTACCTATTTTGAATCAAATCTGTATACATCTATTAAATCGATACTAATATATCTCTACATATTAAATCTCTTGGTACTAGATACACATGGCAGAAAGATCTTCTTTGTACTTCAGAGGTCTCTTGGACTAAACTGAAACGAGGGAGGTCTACCTTATCGCTGCGAGTCGAATTTTAATGTCGTGACCGATTAAAGATCTCGAGTTTATAATAGAATTCAAAATTTAGAAATTCATTGCAACGGCTAGTCTCTACGACTTTATTAATAGAAAATAAGAGGGTAATGAGTTTTTGAGCAGCTTAAATACACGTTTAGGCTCGTAGTTTCATAAATTTTCTGTGGGAGGGCCTCTGGAATCCCCCTTTCCCTAAAGGATATCCCATACCTGCCTGCCCCACTCACCACATATGGATCCCCTCTTGCTCTCAACCCAGTTGAAATATCGAAATTACGCCCATGCAACGACGTAATTGGCCCTTAATTAAAACACTAACATTAAAAACTGAGCTACTGACAAATCTCATTGATAAACCAAAATTTCCTTCTTACAAATTTCCTGTTTCCTATTGAAACTATTGAAAACATTGACGTATCCCTATTGAAAATCTTATTTGTTTAGTCATAGAAAGGCAGTATGGTCTGTGAAAAAAAAATAGTAACGTCGTATATATAAATTCATAATTATAAATTCAGCAACATTTCGCTAATTCCGTATGTGGTTTAAGATAAGCCAAATTATTTTGAGGTTTTTAATTGGTGGTGGCCGGCCACTACATTTTACTGTTTACAAATTTCTGCCTGATTTAAATTTCAAAGTTGCAAAGACCGTGGAAATGGATTTGATAGTTTGTATTGGCGAAGTGGAAACATATACAAACATGTATATTCCAAAAACAAGGAAAAAAGGAGAATTCCATTTTCAACAAAAAATTCCATCAGATGTAGTTTTTGGTAGTATTAGGCGTCAAATTTTGAAAAATAGATACGTGGATGATAAATCACCACTAAATAAGCAAAAGCGTATGACACCAACAGTTTAAGAAGATGTAGCTCTTCTTTGAAGGTTAAGTTGTCTATGGGAGTAAACAGATTGTTATTGTCTGAGATTTTTACTGACGAAAGGCGTTGTCAAATTTGCCCAATTACATTTGCTTATTTATTTTAACGCTTCAAGGCGGCAACCCTCAAAAAAAACTCAAAACTTCCTAAGAATTTTGTCTTTTTAGAAATACCACAATAAAACCTTCAAAAATCACGTTTTTCGGGTATCAGTAGTTATTCGGGTATCAGTATTCTCTTTGGTAGTATATGGAAAATTGCACTATTTACTACTCCTTTAAATTTCCTCCTTTAAACTACACAGGTCTATAATATGTAACAGGCAAAATGATATGTGACTATGAAAGAACGAAAAATAATTCACAAAAAACATTGAACCATTGATAGAATATCCTAAAATAATATCCTAATAATAATATAAAAAGAATATCCGAATTATCCTAAAATGAGACGTGGAAATGAAGAGCAGGAAATGAGGATGAAGATACAATCTTATTTGCGTAAAAGATTAAAGATTAAATATTAGCTCGTTTAGGGGTGTAACAAGAAACATAGAAGAAAGGGATAGAAATACATAAAAGAGACAAAATAAAAACATAAAATGTTTTTATTTTGATTTCATTGGTACATAAATCCCCCTTTGTTTGCATATAAAAAAATAATACTAAAAATAGTATATTTTGTACAAGTATAATACAATTTTTAAAATAATAGTTTTGTGATGTTCAAAATTCCAAGAAAATATTTCAGTAATCGATTTATGATTTTTATAAATCGCAGAATTCAGTCTCGTTTAAGAAGTTTAAATGTTGCAAGCACTTCAGACCCCTTTAAGTAGTAATTAAGAAAAATTTAGTTTTCAGGGGAAATTAGGGGAAATCATTTTTCAGGGAAGATCAGGAAAAGTGGCGATTTTCAGGGGAAATCGGTGTCTTCAAAATGGAATAATGTCAAAGATTGCCTTTACATTTGCATCATTCTTTTTTACACTTACAAAGGTAAAAACCATTACATGTGTGACATTCTTATAGGTAAAAATTAGGTCAAAACTAATAGTTTATATTATAACTAACAAACAATAATTATTATTATAGTTTATAATGTAACTAATAATATTTACATTGTCCAAATTCCATGTTTTTTTTCAAAAAACAAAAATAAGATCATACTTACTACATATCCATACACCTAATAAGACAAGGAAGGCTGGATCGTCTCTAGCAAACTGGGATTTGCTCTCTACAAAGAAAAAAATATTTAAAGAATAAAATAGTTAGACATTTGTATGTGTGAGCTAAAGAAAATACTAAGAAAATAAAGAAAAGAAAATCAGAGTGAAACAATAGTAAAAAAGTAATAATAGCAGGTTAAAAAATAATAATAACAAGTAAAATAACAGTAGAATATTAATGCAAAAATAGGAAAGGGATAGTAGTAGGATAGTAATACAGTAAGTAAAATAGTGATAAGTAAAATAATGGTAAAATAGTAAGAAATCAAAAGAAAATAATCATATAATAGCCAAATGATATTTATGTGTTACAGAAATAATTTCTTAGACCACGGTGCTTATCCATTCACAGAATTTAAGAGAGAGAAAAACTCGTAAGATTTAAATAAAACAGCGGAACAAAAAAAAAGAAACTTTAAATAATAACTAAACTTTATTTCGATTCCACATCCGGGAGTTTTTATCTACGACAAAAAAAATACAAAAAAAAATGCAAAAAAAAAACAAAATTAAAGTTAAAATAACCTCCAAAATACTGCAAAAAAAAACCTGAATAAGCACCCAAAAATGACAAAGGATTATTAATACTACACCAAACTGTGTCTCGTATAATTTCAGATCGAACTTATGGATCGAGATAATATAGATCGAAAAGAAAACTTATGTACTATACGTGCAATGTTTTTTTGCATTTTTTTTTATCGTAGATAAAGACTTCCGGATGTGGAATCGAAATATTCAGATCTCATTATTTAGTTTGCTGTTTTTTTTTATATTTAAATTATACCCGTTTTCTCTCTCTTAAATTCTGTATGTACCATAGAAGCGATCAAAACTTGATTAAAAAACTAGAATCTAAATATGCAGGCTCCATAAGTCAGAAAACAGGCAATAATATGGAAATGATACTACTTCAAGAAAGGCTGCTGACGGGTCCAAAACTTAGGAGGAGGGGTTGTTTTACTATCTCTCTCAACATTTCCCTGAGGCAGGGTTGGGTGAGATTTAAAGACAAAGGTACACTTTAGCCATGTTTTTTCCCACAATATGTGAGAGAAAAAATTGAGGCGAGTACAATAGCTCAGGAAGAGGAGATGCTTTTAATTTATTTAGAAAAAGCACTGCTAATAAATAATGGAAGCAGGAGGACAAGGTGAAAGAAATGCAAAGAAAGATGCATTGGATTTTACAATCCCTATCGGCGGTGCTGATCTCCGTTTCATGGCACTTCAGCCAGTAAGTGGAATGGAAGGGGGAGGCCGTCCTGTGCCTTCACACACCTTTCCTGTTTACCTTCCCCGGATTTCTCCAGGTAGCCATTTAAAGCTGAGTCGACTCTGGCAGAAACTTAGAGAGTCACGTCACAGACACCCGTTCTCACCCGTCACAGACACCCGGCTATTTTGTTTCTAACCAAATAGCCAGCAATACGGGACTCGAATCCCTGTCTTCGCGGACAAAGGTCTCAAGTTAAGCGCACTAGCCACTTGGCAAGGACATTGAAAAAATTAAGGCTTTATGGTATTATTTACGATAGGTGCGTTTGACTATTAACGTTTCCTCAAAAAACTATTTCTAAATTACGATATTTTTTGTATAAAATATAACCAAATACTTACGTTTTCGATACTGAAAGTTTCTGTAAACTTTTTGCGGCGAAATGAATAGATTAATAGTTTGCCAAAAAGCAAATTCGAAGTCCATTTGATGAAATTTTAGCAGCCTTCTTAAGAACTTATATCGTTTAGCAGATGCAGAAAAACATCCATACCTATAAAATTATGTCAAAATAAGAGTCGAATTTGCCAAAAAGCAAATTCGAAGTCCATTTGATGAAATTTTAGCAGCCTTCTTAAGAACTTATATCGTTTAGCAGATGCAGAAAAACATCCATACCTATAAAATTAAAGTCAAAATAAGAGTCGAAATGACACTAAAAACAGGATAGATTGTTCTATCGAAGCAAATTCGAAGTCCATTTGATGAAATTTTAGCAGCCTTCTTAAGAACTTATATCGTTTAGCAGATGCAGAAAAACATCCATACCTATAAAATTATGTCAAAATAAGAGTCGAATTTGCCAAAAAGCAAATTCGAAGTCCATTTGATGAAATTTTAGCAGCCTTCTTAAGAACTTATATCGTTTAGCAGATGCAGAAAAACATCCATACCTATAAAATTAAAGTCAAAATAAGAGTCGAAATGACACTAAAAACAGGATAGATTGTTCTATCGAAGCAAATTCGAAGTCCATTTGATGAAATTTTAGCAGCCTTCTTAAGAACTTATATCGTTTAGCAGATGCAGAAAAACATCCATACCTATAAAATTAAAGTCAAAATAAGAGTCGAATTTGCCAAAAAGCAAATTCGAAGTCCATTTGATGAAATTTTAGCAGCCTTCTTAAGAACTTATATCGTTTAGCAGATGCAGAAAAACATCCATACCTATAAAATTAAAGCCAAAATAAGAGTCGAAATGACACTAAAAACAGGATAGATTGTTCTATCGAAGCAAATTCGAAGTCCATTTGATGAAATTTTAGCAGCCTTCTTAAGAACTTATATCGTTTAGCAGATGCAGAAAAACATCCATACCTATAAAATTAAAGTCAAAATAAGAGTCGAATTTGCCAAAAAGCAAATTCGAAGTCCATTTGATGAAATTTTAGCAGCCTTCTTAAGAACTTATATCGTTTAGCAGATGCAGAAAAACATCCATACCTATAAAATTAAAGTCAAAATAAGAGTCGAATTTGCCAAAAAGCAAATTCGAAGTCCATTTGATGAAATTTTAGCAGCCTTCTTAAGAACTTATATCGTTTAGCAGATGCAGAAAAACATCCATACCTATAAAATTAAAGTCAAAATAAGAGTCGAAATGACACTAAAAACAGGATAGATTGTTCTATCGAAGCAAATTCGAAGTCCATTTGATGAAATTTTAGCAGCCTTCTTAAGAACTTATATCGTTTAGCAGATGCAGAAAAACATCCATACCTATAAAATTAAAGTCAAAATAAGAGTCGAATTTGCCAAAAAGCAAATTCGAAGTCCATTTGATGAAATTTTAGCAGCCTTCTTAAGAACTTATATCGTTTAGCAGATGCAGAAAAACATCCATACCTATAAAATTAAAGCCAAAATAAGAGTCGAAATGACACTAAAAACAGGATAGATTGTTCTATCGAAGCAAATTCGAAGTCCATTTGATGAAATTTTAGCAGCCTTCTTAAGAACTTATATCGTTTAGCAGATGCAGAAAAACATCCATACCTATAAAATTGAAGTCAAAATAAGAGTCGAAATGACACTAAAAACAGGATAGGTTTTTCTCTGACAGAAGCATTGACAAGAGGCAGAGGAAGCGGTCTGCCCACTCCCTGCTGAAAAGGTTTATCCAAAATCCAGGAAAGATTAAGCCATAAATATTAATATCTATAAATCATACTACCGGAGCTGTATTTGCATCATAAGAAGTAGAGAAAATAAAGCTTAGGTTTTTTAGGATTTTCCATTTTCAAGAATTATTTAAAGTAAAATCCTTTCTGGACATTGTAGGCCTAGTTTGGCTTATGAAGATATTGACAGGTAAGCAGGCCAGTTGACCTTAAGGTGATAGGCCTACTGGTGACATAATTCTGTTTTTTTGTGCTCCCTAGTAATGTAGCCCCCAATAAAAAGGAATATCATTTAAAAGAAGATGTCGAGCTTTCAGCTGGCAGTATATTAAGAGCAAGTCCCTAGACGAGAATTTAGGAAGCAACATTTGAGAATAATAGGCATTTGCTCTATACCTCACAGCATCCCTTATTCTCCACTTCAAGGTATTTCTCTCACTCTAATATTCTCGAGAATATATGAAGAATGCCTTGCAGATTGGCTTAAGGAATAGATCCAACCTCTTACCGACTTGAGGCAATCTGAGAAACTCAAATCCACTTCAAACTTCTCATTACCTTGTTCATCTTAAGACCACCTTTGGAAAAATCATAATATATTGCTAATTACAGTATATTAGTTGGAAAACTTGTCACTACTACCACTACTACTAACAACTGACCGCAGCACCAAGCCGCCCGTGGCCGACACATCTACACATTCTCCTCCTCCATCCCAATTTACTCAAAGCCTCCCTCTTTACACCCTCCCAGGAAGTTCTCATTTCCTTTAAATCTTTCTTTGTGACATCCTCCCACCCCAGTCGAGGACGACCTGTTTTCCGTTTATCCCTAGACGGATAGCCGACGAGGATAATCTTCGGCAATCTGTCATCCTTCATATGCAGAACGTGACCTAGCCATCTCAACCTTTCTTTCATTATAGCCCTAGAAAGCGGGATTGAACCACATTTTTCGTACAGCCTACTTTTTGAAATACGGTCAGTCAGCCAGGTACCCAGAAAAATCCATAGGCAGTTTCTCTGGAAAGCATCTAGTAAATCTTCATCCGCTTTTCGGAACGTCGATGCTCCAGAGTCATATTTGGCTCAGAAGCTTGTCACTAAATTGAATATTAGATCTTCCCTGGCGAATCCTTCTAATCAAATAGATCACAAGCAGTCAAATAACTGAAAAATTATTCCAATTCTCTCCCTGTCCACAATGGAGTACCCCAAGGCGCTACCCAAGACCCATCCTATTCTTGGACATTGTTAACAGCCTGACTAAGAAGTTTCCTCACAACTGGAAATGTGACGGTGACCTTATGGATGCTGAACCTTGCTATAGAGGTTAAATGATTGACCCTATGAGCATCCTCAATGATATTGCACAAGCTGCCTCTTTTTTGGCATGAAAGTAAGCCATTCTAGATACATGATGATGCCAATTTGTTTCCTTAGATCCCAACCCCATATTCTTACTCCTATCCCTCCTGAAATTTGTGTCCTCCTTTAAATTGCTTGGCGGCACACTTTATTCTGATTCAAAAGTCGGGTATCTATGATAAAATATCAGCCATTAAGCTACTGCATCTATCCCTGTCCTTGAGCTTCTAAACAAATATGGCATCCCACTCCCCCTCTTTAAGGACTCATGTACTTGCTTTTCCGACCCCTCCTCGAATATGCTTGTCTACTTTGACATCATGGTAAGAGTCAGGTCAAATTAAACTGGCATCTAGGGAAAGTCAGAAGAAATTGGATCTTTCTATAAAAGAATCCTACAAATAATTTTCAAAGAAGGTAAAGTTATATAGCCTTTTCTTCTAAAAATAAAGCTAGGTTAAAAAACACTTGTAAACATGAGAGGTATGTTGCGCCTCCGTTTCTTTAAGTATGCAACGAAAAATCCCCGTATAGAACACGTTTTTTGAAAAGACACTCCTCAACTAGATTCCACCCTCCTTGGGTCATTCCTCAGCCTATTCTTTCCTTGTGTCCTGTTAGATACAGTACTTCCAGATATGAAAAAAAAACTGTTGTCCCATTCATTACTGAAAAAATAAACAAACATCCGGCTCGTTTCTCTTTTTTTTATTGGTGCTGGTGCTGCCCAAGTTTTATATTTGTTTGCTGATTCCCCTCCCCCTTTTTTCATTTTTTTTTTTGGCTTTGTAATGTCTGGTTTTTATGGCACTTAGTATTAACCATGTGACATATAGCAATCGCAAATTCTGTTGGTTTGTCTGATGGTCTGTCCTGGTTTTGCTACTTTAGGCACTTCCAGGTAAGCTAGGACGATGAAATTTGTCAGGCGTACCAGGGACCGGACCAGATTAAATTAGAAATAGTTTTTTTCCGATTTCACTACCTGGGGGGAGTGGGGGCCCCTAAATTCGGAAAAATAGAAAAAATGAAGTATTTTTAACTTACAAACAGTTGATGGGATCTTAATAAAAATTGATGTTTGGAAGGATATTGCGTCTCAGAGCTCTTATTTTAAATCCCAACCAGACCCGGTGACACTGGGGGGAATTGAGGGGGGGGCCTAAAATCTGTGATAACGCTTAGAGTGGAGGGATTGGGATGATACTGAACCTAAAATCTTGGAAAACGCTTAGAGTGGAGGGATCGGAATGAAACTTGGTGGGAAAAATAAGCACAAGTCCTACATAATTGACATAACCTGAACGGATCTACTCTGTTTTGGGGAGTTGGGGGGGGGGGGGGTTAATTCTGAAAAATTAGAAAAAATTAGGTATTTTTAACTTACAAAGGAGTGATCTGATCTTAATGAAATTTGAAGTTTGGAAGGATATCGTGTCTCAGAGCTCTTATTTTAAATCCCGACCGGATCCGATGACATTGGGGGGGAGGGGGAAACCTAAAATCTTGGAAAACGCTTAGAGTGGAGGGATCGGAATGAAACTTGGCGGGGAAAATAAGCACAAGTCCTAGATAATTGACATAACCTGAATGGATCTGCTCTGTTTTGGGGAGTTGGGGGGGGGGTGTCAATTCTGAAAAATTAGAAAAAATGAGGTATTTTTAACTTACGAAGAAGTGATCTGATCTTAATGAAATTTGAAGTCCTAGATACGTGATTGACATAACCGGAACGGATAAGCTCTCTTTGCGGGAGTTGGAGGAGGAGGGTTAATTCTGTAAAATTTAAAAAATGAGGTATTTTTAACTTACGAAGGAGTGATCGGATCTTAATGAAATTTGATGTTTAGAAGGATATCGTGTCTCAGAGCTCTTATTTTAATCCCGACAAGATCCGGTGACATTGGGGGGAGTTGGGGGACCCAAAATCTTGGAAAACACTTAGAATGGAGGGATCGGGATGAAAATTGATGGGAAATATAATCACAAGTCCTCGATACGTGATTGACATAACCGGAACGGATCCGCTGTCTTTCGAGGTCCTTCTAAATATGAAATTTTATTAAGATACGATCACTCTTTCATAAGTTAAAAATACCTCATATTTTCTAATTTTTTAGAATTAACCCTTCCCCCCAACTCCCCCAAAGAGAGCAGATCCGCTCCGGTCATGTCAATTCCATATCTAGGACTTGTGCTTATTTTTCCCACCAAGTTTCATCTGATCCCTCCACTCTAAGCGTTTTCCAAGATTTTAGGTTCCACCCCCCAAATTCCCCTTCACCGGATCCGGTCAGGATTTAAAATAAGAGCTCTGAGACATGATATCCTTCCAAACATCAGATTTCATTTAGATCTGATCACTCCTTTGTAAGTTAAAAATACCTCATTTTTCTAATTTTCAGAATTAACCCTCTCCCCCAACTCCCCCAAAGAGAGCAGATCCGTTCCGGTTATGTCAATCACGTATCGAGGACTTATGATTATATTTCCCACCAAGTTTCATCCCGATCCCTCCATTCTAAGCGTTTTCCAAGATTTTAGGTTCCCCCCAACTCCCCCCAGTGTCACCGGATCTTGTCAGGATTTAAAATAAGAGCCCTGTGACACGATATCCTTCTAAACATCAAATTTCATTAAGATCCGATCGCTACTTCGTAAGTTAAAAATACCTCATTTTTTTAATTTTTCAGAATTAACCCTCCTCCCCCCAACTCCCCCAAAGAGAGCAGATCCGTTCCGGTTATGCCAATCATGTATCTAGGACTTATGATTATTTTTACTACCAAGTTTTATCCCGATCCCTCCGCTCTAAGCGTTCTCCAAGATTTTAGGTTTCCCCCCCCCCAGTTGGTTGCACTCCAACTACTTTTCAATGCCTCTATCAAATTTTCAACTTACATATACCAGTAATAAATCCAAAATGTGAACAATGGTCAAATTATATAATTTACAATCTTTGCCCAAGGCTGTGGAGGACATGACATTCCTATAGGCATCTTTATTAGGTCTTTTGACAATTTTGAACAAAACGAATTTTTCTAAAATTTTATACAATCTTTAGGGGGAGGGTATTTCAAAATGATGGTGAGGGTGACTGGTTGCCTTCCAATCACTTTTCAATATCCCCCTCAACATGCCCTAAAATTTTCAACTTGACACCCTCAGCTGTTCCTTACACATTGCTGACACACCCTTTTGACAAAAAACATGCACTTAAAATGTCTTGACTTTGTTTGACACCCCTGTCAAAATTTTCTTGGAGTTTCACCTTAATACTATTTTTGGAGACTCAGGATCAAACATGCCCCTTTTTCAAAAAAAAACCTTAGGCACAAACATTTGGTATCTTGGGTAAGTTGCAGCCTTCCCCTAGGGCGTTATGGGGGGGGGCTATGTCAACCCTGGAGGCATAGCTATTTGACCTTTGGACTATTTTGAAAAAAAGATTTTGTCAGAATTTTTATCAGAATTATTTAGGAAAAAAGAGCATGGGAAGGGGGCCGGTTGCCCTTTGATCACTTATGACTCTTAAAAAGGGCACTAGAACCTTCAATTTCCAATTGAATGAGACCTCTTCACAGTTTGTATGACCACCCATTTCATATGAAGTGGCTCAGGGGAAAAAAGGATAAGAATGCACTAAAGCCTTATGAGTCTTTACTATAAGCATTGCTAGAATATTGCCAATGATGAATTATCTTACTATGTTAATTAACTTGGTTTTTCATGAAATTATGCTGAAGAATGTATAATTACACATCAACTATAATCACAGTGCAGTGTGTTTCAATGCCCCAATGGTCTAACTATCCATAAGCCTTCAGATAAACATAAGAATGGGAATGGAAGAAGGGGTAAAAATTAGTCTCTCATCTCCCTTTGTACACACTAAGCCTGAGTAAGGGTGTTGTGGGGTGATACCTCCCTCCTTATTAGAGAAAAATTTTTCAGGCATTTATTTTAAAGCTTTATTTAATTAAGCCCAATTTACTAAATTTTTCATAAAATTATATAAAATGATGCAAAAGAACAAAACAGTAATTATGAAATAAATATGATGATTTGTTGTGTAGGCAGTGGGGGGAGGGGCTGCCAGATACCTAAAAAGTGCATTTCACTGCCCAAGTTGTCAACTCTCAAGAAGCCTTCACACAAATAATGGAAAGAATATGGCAGTGGGGATAGGAATTGATCCCCATCTCCTTTCATTGAGACTAAGACTGAAAAAATTTGACCTCAAATTTTGTATGTCATTTTGACCTCAAATGACCTTTCATTTAGACTAAGCCTGAAAAAATTTGACCTCAAATTTTTGATGACATTTTGACCTCAAATGACCTTTCATTTAGACTAAGTCTGAAAAAAGTTGACCCCAAATGACCTTTCATTTAGACTAAGCCTGAAAAAATTTGACCTCAAATTTTTGAGGTCATTTTGACCTCAAATGACCTTTCATTTAGACTAAGCCTGAAAAAAGGGTGCTGCAACATGATACCTTCCTCCTTATTAGAGAAAAATGTCCCTGATGTAAATTTTAAAATGTCATTATTTCAACCAATTTGCTGCATATTTCATGAAATTATATACAATTATGTGTCAGTGCAAATCAACAATTGTGAAAGAGAGACATGGTGTAAGGAGAGTGAGTAAGGGCTTCTAAAAAGCCCCTTAAAAGTACTTCAGAATGTAAACCTTCAGATATATGACTAGGGAAATCATTCTTGATCACTAAGGGTGAGTGGCATCATATGCTTCAGTTTTTGGTGTCAGACAAAGCCAATGGGAAGTAATTGCTCACAATTCTTTGGTCCAGCCTGTTAGCTCTGTGTATTACCATCTTCTATAGTTACCTTACCTTAATTACCTTAATTCGCACTTCGGAGTGAATTAGTTGCAAGAACTGTGATGCTACGTAGTTGATGATGGTGATAGATCTGGTTGCTGTGCTAAGGTCAAGTGACAAACCATAGGGACTAGAGAGTGCTGGAGAGATGCAATTTAAGCCCACTCGGTAACGGTGATCACATGGTAGGTATGGTTCAAGGACCATTCTCCAGCAATTTAGAGTTGGCACCACCGCACAACAGCAACTTCGGATAGAGTGTGTGAGATGGTTGGGTATGACAAGCCGCATCATCCTCCAAGCTAACTCTCTATTGTGTTCCACGACTGTTATGGTAGTGAGGATGTCATTGACTTCCTCAATGAGGTAGATGAGGTGCATGGGGTAGTTGTCATTAACTTCATATTTTTTTTTCTTCAGCTCTTATCTCATGCTCCTATGACAACTAAAACCCAAAAACACAGAAATAGCTAAATTCTTGTTCTTTACAAAAACGAACTCTGTCTTGACTCAGGGCAAAAGTGAGCCCTTGTTGCCAGGAAAATGAGCTAAGCTCTCCCATGGCAGAAAAGTAAGCCACAAATAAATTGAGTCATCAGTTTTTAAACTGGATCAGTTCATTCAGCAGTCATTCCTGCCTTAGATGTTAGAAACATTTTTTTCTTCGTGATATTCTAATAGTGATACATCAACTAACAATGCAAAATAAATCAGTTAGAATTTGTGTGTTTGGCACATATAAAAATTTGGTTTAAATGGCTCATTCCCATGAATGCACCTACAATTTCAGAATAGACAAGCTGCTAAGAAAGTAGCCTATATCAAGAAATTATATAATTAGTGTAATCTTGCCATTTTATCTTACAACACAATTTATACTGGAAGTGCCATTTTATGTCTACCAGCCTTTTAGATGAGATAAGATTTATGATAAGAGCAGATTTGTTTTTAAAAAAAAATAACTATTGAATATATATTTTGGAGTCAAAACAAAAAAAACAGACAAACATCAAAAATAAGTTTAAAAAGTTCATTTGTTTAAAATTGGTAAAAGTACATACCATCATTTTATCAAAATCATCACACACAAGAAAAAATCCTAAAAATTCAGAAGTATATATATAAATACAGGGGCCATAAAATTAAACTGATAAAACAAAATCTAAATTACAAGCAGTACCTTAAAGTCAATACATATTTAAGAAAAATGCCCAAAAACTAACAAAAAAACTGGCAAAAAATGCCCAAACAAAAAATACCAGAATGAAAAAATCATTCTTAAGTCAATATATTAGACTGGGAAACATCATGATCAAATAAACAATAAAAACTGGTTAAAGTTAATAAAAATTTAATAGAAGGAGGGGAGAAACAAACAGTAATTAAAAACGGGAATTGGGGAATATTTTGCTGATTTTTTCTGTAATGAAGGGGGCAAAGGCTTTTTTTAAATATCTGGAGGTAAAGCAGCAGATGGGATACAAAAAAGGAATATGTTCAAGAACAATCTGAGGTGGTTGGAATCTGCATAAGGAGTGTCTATTACCTTAAGTTGCAGCTTGGAGTGATATAAGCATTTTCCATCCATGCTTCAGTGATGAAAACAAATTCATTTTGTGTAGGTTGTGGTTGTTGATCTAGACTCTTCAGGAGGACTTTGAACCTTCACAATTGAAAAGGAACTCCTGGCAGAGGCATTCCTTATCAAGGTGGGACTTGAACATGTTGGTTGAAGTTGCAGAAACTATTTCCTCAGACAGTTGATTCCACAGATTGGTGACTCTTTGGCTGAAGAAATGACTTCTATGTCTACTTGTGAATTGCTGCAAGGCGAGCTTCAATGAATGTCCTCTAGTACCAGAATGCCAGGGATGCGCGAAGAGTTTGGGAAGGGTGTTTTTAGAAAAGATTTTTTTGGTTAAAATCATATCACCCCTTTTTCTTCAGTATGTCAGTGTTAGCAGCTTCAAACAACATAGTCTTTCTTCATATGGAGATTTATTCATACTGCAAACCATCTTAGTGGCACAATACTGGACATCCTCAAGCAAATTCTTATCTTTTTTTGAAAAAAAGGGCTGCCAATGACATTCTGAGTTATATAAGGCTGCATAAGCACCTTATATTACTTAATAAAAACTATTTAGTGTTGGCAGTAGATGGTTCTTTTTATGATGCAATTGCAGAAAATGAAACAGACTTAGCATGGTTGCTAAACTTTAATTGGTGATCAACAATAACCCTAAGATCTCTTTCATTAGAAACAGCAGAAAGGAAGTTACCTTAAAGGAAATACTTATGATGCTTGTTGTGTTTGCCAAAATGGATGACATGGAATTTGTCAACATTAAAAGCAAGGAGTCATATGTTAGCCCATCTTCCTAGACTGTCAAGATCTGTTTGAATTGATTGCTGGTCAGAGGGAGTAGCCACTTTTCCAACTAGTTTTGAGTCATCAGCATAAAGGGTAATAGGATTTGGAAGAAGGGTGGGTAAATTGTTGACATAGAAGTTGAATTAGAGGATTTGGAAGAAGGGTGGGTAAATTGTTGACATAGAAGTTGAAAAGCGTTGGTCCAAGAACAGTGCCCTGGGGCATGCCACTTAATACAGTTGTGGGATAACAGAAATGTGGAGTTCCTTGTGAATCAAAAACTCTGACAGTCATTCCAGAGAAGAAGCCCATAATCCACTGTACAACACCTGTATTGACACCTGCAGCCTTCAATTTGATTATGAGGAATTCATGACAAACCTTGTCAAATGTTTTGGACAGATCAAGAAGAATCATCTCAACATGAAGACCCTTATCAAGAAGTGTATCAAGTTATCAAGTATTATGGGAAACATTTTCAATGATAGGGTTTGTTTGTGCATTTTTTGCAAAAGTGAAACAGAATGTAACTCTCCTGTCCTCAAGTGTTTCTAAACTAGCTATTTTTTTAAGAAGAAGAGAGTATAGAACCTTGTATTCTTTGAAAATTGCTCATATGGCTCTTTTTTGGATGAATTCAATTTTTTCTGATTCTTCCTGGGAGATGCCAGGGTGCCAAACTAGACAAGTATATTCAATATGAGAGCAGACAAAGGAAGCATAAATACTTAAAAGAATGGGAAGAAGGGATGCTAAATTTATTTAGGAGCTTAAGGACAGAGATAGATGCATTAGATCTATGAATATTATCTTTAATATGGCTATCCCTAGAAGAAATTGTGAAGCCAAGTAATTTAAAGAAGGATACAGGAATTTCAGACTAAGAAAACAGAATAAGGATTTAAGAAGCATATTGGCATTATCACAGACAAGAAGGGTTAACTCCCATGTCTAAGTCCAGTGCATCATTTGCTATGTCAGAGGATACCTTACCTTAATCCATCTGAGAGCTTTAAGGTCTTCTAGACCTGTAGTGCTCTTGAGTTGTTGACTGCCAGTCAAACCTCCATACTATAGATACAACATTTCTATAGCAGGTTTCAACAACTATTGGGGCATTGACAAATTCCATCTGTCAGGAAATTGCTTAGGCATTTAATATCAAGAGTACCCCCCAAAAAAAATTAAAAATATAATAAATACCCTTCACAGCATAAGCTTATAAGTCATCACCCCATTAAGACTTGAAAAGGAATTCCATATAAAAGCAACTATTATTTTTGAAAAGAACATAAAAAAAGGCATTGAGTGTTGTGTCCACTTTCTTCTAAGCTAAATTAGGCAAATATTATATAATTCAGCATAATCACAGAAAACATTAACATCAATTTTGAAAGGTTTCAGGCTTTTATTGAAATTCCTGCAAGGTTGTCATCAAAATAAGAGGTCCCCAAGATAGGATGGGCAACATCCATGCTTCTCCTCTACCTAATTGGAAAGACACACATGCAGCTGCCCACTTCAGAAAAGATTGGTGAAATCTTGTGGATGTCCTGGATGCCTCTAGTGGTACAGGCAGATCTAAGGTCTAATGAATAAAGTGATACAGATGAGTTTTGGTTTTTTTCCATTAATTTATATGATTCACTAAAATATCATACAGAAGAAATTAAATTACCCCACTAAAACATTGAGAAAATAACAAGAAATAATACAGATAGCTTTTTGTAGCCTATTCCTATATGATAAAATATATAGAGCAACCTAAATAAATTCATACAGATGACTTTTTACCTTGTATTACAGCAGAGTAGCCTAAATATAGGCTAGTCACACAGATGATTTTTTAATACATCACTATTTTATTTTTATAAAATAAAATGAATAAAGTTTCAAAAATGATTTTTTTTAGTAATAGAAAGATTTTCTATAAATCTTAGCAATAGAATATTGCCAATTACTACTATTTAGAATATAGTATAAGTCAAACAGAAGATAATATCATGCTTTCTCCAATTATTTAGAATGATAAAAAGTCATACAGATGCTTGGTATGTCTCATTCTTTTCTAGAGCAAACATAAATAAAGCCATACCAATGACTTTTTATACCTCATGCTATTAGGCTATAGAGAAAACATAGCCTAAATAAAGTCATGCAGATGACTTTTATACCTCTAATATGAATAATAATATAATAATGATGTACCTCTAATATGAATAAAAGTCATTTGTATGACTTTATTCATATTTATTCTACAAAAGTGTGATTTTAAGAAGTCATCTGCATGACTTTATCATTCAAAATAATTGAAAAAAAAACATGATATTGTCTTCTGTTAGACTTTATACTGCATTCTAGATAGCCTGGTAATAATTGACAATATTCTATTGCTTAAACATAAAGAAAATATTTTCTATATTGTCATATCTAGTTAACCCAAAGGAAGGACCTACTATTTTACTATTTGGCTAATTAGAATAATAGTAACCCTTTTCAAATCAAATAAACATGGCACTTTTATTTCAAAAGACAGTTTTTCTAGAAACTTATTTTTAAACATTAAGTTAGGCATACTAAGGACTGTTTTAAGCCCCTTTATGGACTTGAATGTAATTTTCCACAGGAGTGACTAGGCTATTGAATCTGGAAAGAAGTTAAAAAGGCATGTGTAATAAATGCAAATGTTTACCCTAAATTATGTAAAAAGGAAAAAAATACCACAAGAAACTTTTAACAAATAGGCCTATGCATCTTTATCAAAATAGACCACATTTGAAATTCTGCCACAAACAAAGTAGTATCTAACCCTTGTCCTGTGGTGGCGCAGTAGATTTGACCTTAGCTTGGTAATACGCAACCCAGAGATTGAATCATACTGCAGGAATGCACTGCAGGGCCAATGTAGGGACCTTAGTAGTCAAGAAGCATTGTTAATTCTTAAATAAATAAAAATAAGTACCTAACCCTCCTAAAGTAATCTTTAGAAATCATTAGCAAGATCCTTGCAAAAGCAGTGGTCATCCTCTGATACCTGGGTCATCCTCTATCAAAACAATTAACATACCTCGAGGTTGATGGAACTGGGAGAGGAGAGGTTTGAAATACAAGATTAGCATTAACAGATGGACTTCTGACACTATGATATGAGCTTGTAGATGATTTTCTCATGCTGTTTTAATTTAAATTTAGTCAGCAATGTTTTTCTTCTGTTTCTTTCAGAAATCATTGCACCCAATCTTTATGTCAAAATTTACACATTCAACTACGCTATCTATGATTTATTTCTAAATCTTAATTCCTTATGTGTAATGTATATATGTACTAGACCCTAAAGCCAAGCCGATATATCGGCGGCACGCCACCGATGAAAGATGTGCCGGCTCAAAAAAAAATTGGACGGCACACCGACACACCTCTGGTGCCGTCAGTACTCTGCCGGTATTTTAGCCGTATGTTTTGGCAGTGATTTGTTAATTTCAGTGTGCTAAGTAAAATCAAACTTTGTAAAAGTCTACCGATATTAATTTCTAGCGAGAAACAGGGAATTAAAACTTACAGACAGAGTGGGAAGTGGCGTATTCAATGGGGGCTCTGAGTCCCCCAGAAATTTATAAATATTTTTAAAGAGCTTATTCTCTCACTTGTATCCATTAGTGTTTAACAGCATAGTTTGATAATCTATTTCAATTTGCTTTTATGAATCCATTTAAATCTTTCACTTTTACGATCTAACTCTTGCAACTAACTTTATTTTATTATTTACTCATTTATTTCATCCCTGTGTTTTATTTTTCAGAGTATTTCATTGCATAATTTTCATTTTTTTGTGGGGGGGGGATTAGGGATTAACGGTTTCTGTATTTCCAGTAACTCATGCCGCAAAGCAGCAAACTATTTGGAAGGGGTTACACAATAAATCTGTTCGTGAAAATTTTCTTCCTTCATAAAACGACCTTACAATGTCAAATATTGTTAAAATATTTGAACTGTTTGGATCTATGATAGTATTGAAAAAGCCACAGAAGTTTTAATTTGCTTCAAATTTCACAAGCCAAAAACTGAAGGGAAAGTACTTACAGTCGTTATTATTGTTTTAAACCATGGATAAAAACTTCAGCTCAGTTAAACGATTCTGCTTCTACTACTTGTACCACTAAATCGCATTGCAGCACAAAGCCACCTGAAGCCAACACAGCTACACATGCTCCAACTCCATCCCTATTCAAAGCTCCCCTCTTTACACACTCCTAAGAAATTCCCATTTCCCTGTAATCTTTCCTAACGGTATTCTCTCACCCCATTTGAGGACGGCCTGCTGTTCATTTGGCATTATACGATTGTCCGACAAGGACGATCATGGGCAATCCCGCATCCTTTATGTACAGATGACGTCTTAGCGATCTCAACATTTTTCTGATTATACCTCTAGAAAGTGTGATTTAGCCATATTTAGCGCAACAATCCATAGGCAATTTTTTGAAGATTGGCCGACAAGGAAGATAGTTGGTGATCTGTCATCCTTAATCCACAGAACGTGTCTTAGTCATCTTAAACTTTTGCTAATTGTAGCCCTAAAAGGCGGGATTGAACAATATTTTTTGCACCACTTACTATTTGAAATACGGTCAGTCAGTTGGATACCCAAAAGAATCCATAAGCAATTTTTCTGGAAAGAAATCCTCCTCTGTTTTCGGAACGCCCACGCTTCAAAAATATAATTGTCCACTGTCATCACTGTAACTTCCAATATTCTAATCCTGGTCCGCAGACTTATCTTAATATTTTTCCAAACTTTTTTCCACTGTGAGAAAACACCCTGGGCCTTAGCTATTCTACTTTTAACATTTTCAATGCACCCACCACGTTTACTAATAATACTACCTAGGTAAGTGAAGTTGTGCCATGGTCATTCTTCCCGCTACCCAACTTCAACTATTCACCTTCACTTATTCCTAGTCTTAGCGATTTAGTCTTCGTGACGTTAATTTTCAAACCTATTCTTGTACCCTGAACTCGCAAAACTTAAGAAATCATTTCATTTGCAAAGATTTTCTTCTATGATGCTTAAATCATCATTATAATCTAAATCTATAAGTTTTTTTTCTTTTCCAATTGGTTGCACGTTTTCCTATTACCTTTGGTGTGCCCCTTTGGAAAAAGTCCGTCAAAATCATTTACACAAACGGAATAGAACACAACCCTTCTAAACTCCTGATTTAATACGAAACCAGAAACTGACCTAATTTATTTAGTATTCTAAACTGCAGCAATTTTATTTTTGTACTTAGCATTAATCCCTTTAATCTATTTATCCGGTACTAGGTGTTGGGGTGGCGCTTCGCGCCCCCCCCAAGGCCCTCCCACGCGCGTAAGTCGTTACACGCTATATTAGTTACGCGCCATTGAAGTTGTGTCCCTGTGTCCCACCTGTGAATATAGATAGATGTGTCCCCGTCGTCATTTATATATCCCCTTGTGCCCCCCCGGCGTCCCCGCTGTAGTTGTATATTCCCTGTGTCCCGGTCGTCATTTGTGTCCCGGTGTCCTGGTCTGTAGTGTCATCTTATAATGACGTCATATACAAAGCCTTATATGCTTATAATGACGTCATATGCAAACCCACAAAAAAACAAACATGCCTACAAACAACTTATTTTCATATATATAGATATTGTTTCTTTTTTAGTTTTTCTTTTTTTTAGTTTTGCAGCTTTTTTTATTTTTTTAGCTTTTTCTTTTCTTTTCAGTTTTTTACCTTTTTTATTTTTTTGCTTTTTAAAATTTTTTTTTCTTTTTAGGTTTTTTCTTTTTTTAGCTTTTTTCGCGCCATATTAGTTACGCACCATTGTAGTTGTGTCCCTGTGTCCGACCTGTGAATATAGATAGATATATATATTTTTTTAACTACGTAAAACTTGCGAATATACAACATTCTTTGCTGTCCCATTGTCTGTCCATATAAATAGATTTTCAGGTTTACCAACTCTTGAACATGCAACATAATAATTGTCCATGGGATAACAATCCGTATTCAGATCTATACCGCATTTTTCTAACGATTGCCCTTAAGCTTTGTTGATGGTGATGGCTAATCGAACTTTCCCTGTGTCCCGGTCGTCATTTATATATCCCCCCCTGTTCCCCCGGCGTCCCCGTTGTAGTTGTGTCCCTGTGTCCCGGTCGTTATTTATATTCCCTGCGTCCCGGTCGTTATTTGTGTCCCGGTGTCCCAGTCTGTAATTTCTCTTTGAGTGTCCCGTTCGTCATTTATATTCCCTGTTTCCCGGTCGTCCTTTGTGTCCCGGTGTCCTGGTCTGTAATTTCGTCAGTCGACAAACATGACGTCGGTCGACAAACAACTTCATGACGGAATAATGCTCAGTCCTCATAAAGACGTCAGTCGACAAACATGACATCAGTCGACACACAAACATGACGTCAGTCAACAGACATACAACTTATTTTTATATATATAGATATAGATATAGTTTCTTTTTTAGTTTTAATTTTTTTAGTTTTGCAGCTTTTTCAGTTTTTTTTTTCTTTTTAGTTTTTTACCTTTTTATGGCACTTGGTATTAACCAAGTGACATATAGCAATCGCAAATTCTGTCGTTCAATGTTTATTCTAACATTGACAGTTGGAAAAATCTTCACGTGCCAAGCATGCTAAAGCTCAACAATTTATAATAAACCTCAAATTTTGAGTATCTGTTTTAAGGTTTTCGAATTACTTTAATCTATTGTCAAAATATTTTGAAATATTTATGCAATTCCCAGTTCTTACATTTTTAGTTTCAGTTTTCTTTTTCTTCTTTATTTTTCAGACGTAAATACATATCGCCGAACCTTTGTTTTTTTAACTAAAATCTGGTAGGCATTGATAACCTTATCCAAGTCAAAATCCCAAACCCAATCATCATCGCTATCATTTTCGGTTTTGATACGTTTTGACTCTCGCTGTCCAGGTTGATCTTCATCTAATTGCGCGGTTTTGCGTTCTTTAGCCGCAAGCCTTTTGGCATTAGCTCTTTGAGCAGCTTCCTCGGCTGTTTCTTCTGTTGTAGGATTTGGTAACATTCTATCTTTTTCAATGTTTTTCAATTTGTCAATTTTCATTCTAACATTGACAGTTAAAAAAATCTTCACGTGCCAAGCTTGATAAATCTCAACAATTTATAATAAACCTCAAAATTTTAAGTATCTTTTTTAAGGTTTTCAAATTACATTAATCTATTGTCAAAATATTTCGAAATATTTATGCAATACCCAGTTTTTACATTTAGACCCTCAACACAAAAATACATACAACTTATTTTTATATATATATAAGATATAATCTGGCGTAACAGACATAGTGTAACAGACATAACAGACATACAACTTATTTTTATATATATAGATATACTAGCTGTTGGGGTGGCGCTTCGCACCACCCCAACACCTAGTTGGTGGGGCCCCCCCAAGGGGCCCCCCGCGCGCGTAAGTCGTTACGCGCCATATTAGTTACGTGCCATTGTAGTTGTGTCCCTGTGTCCCACCTGTTATATGAGTTTAAAACTAAGTAAAACTTGCGAATATACAACATTCTTGGCTTTCCCATTGTGTGTGCATGTACAAAGCCTTATGTACTAATAATGACGTCATATGCAACCGCTCTTTTTACAAACAAACAAACATGCATACACACAACTCGTTATTATATAGATAGATAGATAGATAGATACAATACAAATTAACTGCGTAAAACTTGCGAATATACAACATTCTTCGCTGTCCAATTGTCGCTGCATATAAATAGATTGTCAGGTTTACCGACCCTCGAACATGCAACGTACAATTGTCCATGGGAAAAACAACCAGTATTAAGAACTATACCACATTTTTCTAATGATTGACCTTGAGCTTTGTTAATGGTAATTGCAAATGCTAATCGAATTGAGAATTGCAATCTTTTAAATTGAAAAGGCAGATCCGTTGGAATCATGGGAATGCGAGGAATAAGAACAGCCTCACCCTCAAAAGGTCCTGTCAAGATTGTGGCCTCTATTAGGTTTTCCATTGTTTTTTTTTTACGGCAAGTCGCGTGCCATTGCAAAGCTTTGGTGGGTTGATATTTCTTAAAAGTATTATTGGTACGCCTATTTTTAGTTGTAGCACGTGTGGTGGAAACCCTGAAAGATCCACGGAATTTAAAAATTCAGATGGATAATTAACCGCTTCATTTGGTTCCAAAACTGTGTCGACTGACTTGTAAAGGACTGCCTGGTCTCGAATCTTGGTCAAAACAATATTGTTGATTTCGTGGACGTCTATATTTTTGGGTGCGAGAATCGCTCTTTCACTTAGCCATTTATTATTTTTATAATTTTTTAGAATATTCGGAAATACTTTTTCAATCAATTCATTTTTGGACGTCACTAAATTACAGAAATCAGCAGGTAGTTGTATACGTCCTGAAATTGAGTCTACTGGGAGCTTTCCGTTTCCCATTGCCAGCAATTGATCTGAAAATGTTTGACCAGAGTCATCGTTTTGCAATCGGACACGCATATTTGTAGTTAATTTTAATGTTTTTACGTGTGCCCATAAATTAGAATTTTTCAGGCAAGCATTCATTTCGTCTGCAGGAGTTGATCTAGGTATTATAGGTAATGTTTGCCTGAAATCTCCCGCAAGCAATATTAAGGTGCTGCCAAAGGGTTTCGACTTCCCTCGCAAATCTTTCAAGCATTGATCCAGAGCCTCGAGCGATTTTTTGTGTGCCATTGTGCACTCATCCCAAATAATAAGTTTGCATTGCTGCAATACTTTACCCATCCCAGATGATTTGGAAATATTGCACGTGGGAGTTTCTGTAGAATGCAAGTTCAGAGGCAATTTCAAAGCGGAATGAGCAGTTCTTCCTCCAGGCAGCAATGTTGCGGCTATTCCGGACGACGCAATTGCCAACGCTATATCATTTTTAGATCGAATTGATGCCAGAATCAGTTTTATCACAAACGTTTTACCAGTACCTCCTGGCGCATCCAAAAAGAAAATTTCTCCAACGTTGTTATCGACACAATGCATTATCGTATCATAAATGTCTTTTGTTCCGACGTTAACTTGGAAATGTTATTTTGTACATACGACAATAGATCACTCGTACTGTAACTTTGTTCACGATCCAATTCTACACATGTCGAAACAGCAGCGATACGGTTAGGTGAAGGCATTCCCAAACCCTGAAGAGGTTTGTTTGCCATACTTATGCACAAATCTTCTATAACAACTGAAGTGTAGTTATAAATTTCTGATGTAAAATCAAAAGTCATGTCTGACGTCTCTAACTGTTTTCGATGAAGTATATCTTCGGACATTTTTGACTTATATTTTTCCCATAAATCTGTAGGAGCTGATGGAGAGCAAGTTGTTAAAATGATGCCAAACAATGCACGAATTTGACTTGGGGTTGACGTTTCGCACGCGTCATTGATGCAGTTATCCCAGTGTTGGTCATTCTCCAATAAATTCAGAGCTTGGCATGCACTACGGTAAGTGTCATGTATAGTACCATTTACAGTCCTCAAATACTCAAAGGATGTCGGACCGGGTACATTCACCAAAAGCAGGCGTAGAAAGAAGCATTCATGTTGATTGGGGTGAACGGTGTAGAGTCTTCCTATCGTGGTATCTTTGAAGATGGTAGGTTGGCCGTCGACTGACTTACCCTGTTTTCGACGTTCAAATACTTTATTTTTAGTATTCCACGTGTAATACGAAGGCACTTCAGTATACAGCAGTTTTTTTGCAAAAGAATCATTTTTGCAAAGCGAAAAAAAAGCTGTTAATGTTGTATCCGGTGGATTCAGGACTCTTTGTTGCACGTTGGTTTCCGTGAAATAAACACGTTGACCATTCTGTAAATGTACCGCTAAGTGAACAACAGCTGGACTACGTTCATGTATCGGAAATGAAAGAATTCGCCAAACAGCTTCATTACTGCTTATGTATCTTCCAGCCTGATATTCTACGATTTCATCGAAATCTTTGATTTCGGACTGCAAGCCAAAAACTGCCATGTCATTGCCTTTGTTGACGTATTTACATATGTATTTGATTGCCTTTACGGAGTTACAGTATTCAACGTTTATGTGTGCATTAAAAGTTTTTGATAATAATGGGGAATATGGAACAACCCACTGGTTATCTACTTCGATGGTGGTACCGTTACGCTTCTTTATTATTGCTGTTTTACCGCCATCTTCAGTAGATCTTCTTCTATATTGTGGGTAACCATCATTGCCAGTAATTGTGTTGGATACTAAAGGTCGAGGATATTGTTTTGTGCACCTTCCTTTGGCCATGCATGGTGAATTTTCGTTCAGTGCACCGCAAGGTCCATGTATCATATTTTTTACAATAATATCATGTAACCCCTTATCGACATTTTCATCAGGTATTTCAGCGGAAATCACATCATCAGTTTCGTTCGAAGTAATTTTTTTATGTAGCCAGATTAGTATATGTGCGTGTGGCAAACCTCGTTTTTGCCATTCCACTGAGTACATCCAGCATCGCACTGACCCAAACACTTCAAAATTTACTATGTAGTTTATCAGTGATTTCAACTTTTGCCGGAAGACACGTGCCGTAATGTCATGCCTATGAACCGCCGATTGTCCTTGAAGTAAAAGCTGCAGTATCTCGTCCCAAAATGGATTACATGTAAATGTAATAAATAAATCTGGACGACCATAGAGACGAACATACGCAATAGCATCTTGAGCATATTCATGCATATGACGGGAACTGCCAGCATATGACGAAGGTAAAATTGTTAATCTTCCAACGTTTGTGGTATTACCGTCATTTATAACATCTCGCAAATGAATGTATCGTTCAGAGCGGAGCTTGGTCTGATTCAGGCGGATATATAGCAAACGTTCTGATTCGATTTTAGCATACATATCCACGACAAATTGGTGAAACAATTGACGGCATTTTAAAATATAATTTTCTTCATCCTGCCGAATCATTAGTCTATAGGAATAATAATGCATTGCACTGCATTTCTTATTCATTTCTTTGTTGGTGGCTGGTTTCATCAATTTAATATTAAAGTGATAGCCGTCGGCTCCATCCTAAAAAATGATAGGATATTGTAGGGCATCGTAGCATCGATGAGTTTCAGCAATTCTTAACAACTGAGCGTTTCGCTTATGAAGAATAATATCTCGAGGTAAAAACTGATCACCGACCATAACGATTGCCACTTCGTCGATAGTCGGAGCATTGTATCTACGCACATGTTGGCCAGGAGGCGTTTTGTCAGCGGAAATAACAATTTTATGCGCATCAGTAGGCATCAAATCGATGGCTGTTTTGAACAGACGCACTAAATTATTATTTTCGTGGAAAAGATGTTGCAATTGGGAAACGATTGTCCTTTCAACGTTGGGAGAAATTTCGCAACGTGCATTCAATTCAGAATTTCTATCACTGATGAAGTACAATTGTAAAAATATATGATTCTCGCCTGAGAAAGGTAGAAGGGACCCTACTCTATGATAAATTTGCCCTTTTACTTTGAAAGTAGACATAAATTGATCTGTATTTTCGATTTGGGCTCCAAACGACGTCATTTGGAAAAATGAGTTATATTTTCTGATTTGTGACAAAAAACGCTTAGATTCTGACGTAGTTCCAGTAAGGAAAGTCTTCAATGGCTCTGGTGGTGCAGCCAATAGAGGAAGTTTAACTTTTCCTGAGGCGCAACACATTCCCATTGTTTCACCATTGAATTTCAAGGCCTTGCAATAGGGACAAATTTTAGACATAGTCCCGATTTGAACACATCTACTCAAGCTATAATCATCGACTGAGCTGTACCTGAATGCCAGGCGATAACTTTCAGGTTGCTCTGATTCCTCGGCACACTTTCTTTTCTTACTTTCTCTATCAGCAGCAAGCCTGATTTCTTGCTGTTCTTGTGATTCCTCGGCACACCTTCTTTTTTCACTTTCTGTTTTAGCAGCAAGTCTGGTTTCATGTTGCTCTGGTAGTTCCTCGGCACGCCTTCTTTTTTCACTTTCTCTTTTAGCAGCGAGTCTGGTTTCGCGTTGCTCTGGTAGTTCCTCGCCACGCTTTCTGTTCTTTCTTTCTCTATCAGCCTCAAGCCTGTTTCCTTGCTGTTCTTTTGATTCCTCGGCACGCTTTCCTTTCTTAATTTCTCTATCAGCCTCAAGCCTGTTTCCTTGCTGTTCTTTTGATTCCTCGGCACGCTTTCTTTTCTTACTTTCTCAATCAGCAGCACGTTTTTTGGCATAGACTCTTTGAGCATCTTCCTCGGCTGTTGCCATTGTAAGTTCATCAGTCATTTTACAGTTAAACATTAATAGATTTTTACGTGAACGCATGTCTTAAATATCTTTAATGACGTCACCGTCATAACAAAAATGACGACAACTAACTTCATGACGTCAGTCAATACACAAACATGACGTCACCCGACAGACAGACCCACACATCCACAGACAACTTATTTTTATATATATAACTAGCTGTTGGGGTGGCGCTTCGCGCCCCCCAAGCCCCCCCGCGCGCGTAAGTCGTTACGCGCCATATTAGTTACGCGCCATTGTAGTTGTGTCCCTATGTCCCACCTGTGAATATAGATATATATATATATATATATATATATATATATATATATATATGTTTTTAACTACGTAAAACTTGCGAATATACAACATTCTTTGCTGTCCCATTGTCTGTGCATATAAATAGATTGTCAGGTTTACCGACTCTTGAACATGCAACATATAATGGTCCATGGGAAAACAATCCGTATTCAGATCTATACCTCATGATTCTAATGATTGCCCTTGAGCTTTGTTGATGGTGATTGCTAATCGACCATTCCCTGAGTCGCCATCGTCATTTATATATCCCCCTGTGCACCCCGGCGTCCCCTTTGTAGTTATGTCCCTGTGTCCCGGTCGTCATTTATATTCCCTGTGTCCCGGTCGTCATTTGTGTCCCGGTGTTCCAGTCTGTGATTTCTCTTTGAGTGTCCCGGGCGTCATTTATATTCCTTGTGTCCCGGTGTCCCGGTCGTCATTTATATCCCCCTGTGCCCCCCGGCGTCCCCATTGTAGTTGTGTCCCTGTGTCTCGGTCGTCATTTATATTCCCTGTGTCCCGGTCGTCATTTGTATCCCGGTGTCCCGGTCTGTATATACATTCGTTTTTTAGTTTTGTTTTTCTCCTTTATTTTTTTCCTTTTTTCTTTTTTTTTCTTTTTTAGTTTATTTAGATTTTTAGATTTTTTAGTTTTTTTATTAGTTTTTAGTTTTTTTGTAGTTTTTACCATTTTTTTAGTTTTTTTAGTTTTTTTTTATTTTACTTATGTCCTGGTCGTCATTTATACTCCCTGTGTCCCGGTCGTCATTTGTGTCTCGGTGCTTTGTTGATTGCTAATTTATATTATATTTATATTTATATTTTTTATATTTATTAATATTTTTTTAGTTTTCTTTTTCTCTTATTTTTCAGTTTTTTCCTTTTTTTTAGTTTTTTCTTTTTTAGTTTTTAGTTTTTTTTTGTTTTTTACCTTTTTTTAGTTTTTTTAGTTTTTTTAGTTTTTTAGCTTTTTTAGTTTTTTTTATTAGTTTTTAGTTTTTTTTTTTTTAGTTTTTGCCTTCTTTTAGTTTTTTCAGTTTTTTTTAGTTTTTAGTTTTTTACCTTTTTTTAGTTTTTTTAGATTTTTAGCTTTTTTAGTTTTTTTTCTTTTTAGTTTTTTTTGTAGTTTTTACCTTTTTTAGTTTTTTTTCTTCTTTTGTATTAGTGTGAAATAATTCAGACGTCATATGCGGACAAACACGACGTCACTCGACAGACAGACAGACAGACATAACCCACAAACAACTTATTTTTATATATATTTATTCATATTTTTTTAGTTTTCTTTTTCTCTTTTATTTTTCAGTTTTTTCCTTTTTTTTAGTTTTTTTCTTTTTTAGTTTTTAGTTTTTTTTAGTTTTTTACCTTTTTTAGTTTTTTTTAGTTTTTTTAGTTTTTTAGCTTTTTTAGTTTTTTTATTAGTTTTTATTTTTTTGTAGTTTTTGCCTTTTTTTATTTTTTTCAGTTTTTTTTAGTTATTAGATTTTTACCTTTTTTTATTTTTTTTTAGTTTTTTAGCTTTTTTAGTTTTTTTTTCTTTTTAGTTTTTTTTTGTAGTTTTTACCTTTTTTAGTTTTTTTCTTCTTTTGTATCAGTGTGAAATAATTCAGACGTCATATGCGGACAAACATGACGTCACCTGATCCACAGATCCACACACAGACAACTTATTTTTATATATATAGAAGATATATAGATAGATAATGACGTCAAATGCAAACCCACAAACAAACAAACATGCATATATACAACTTATTTTTATATATATAGATACAGTTTCTTCTTTAGTTTTTTTTTCTTTTTTAGTTTTTTCTTTTTTTAGTTTCTTCTTTTTATTGATTTGTTTTCTTCAATTTGTCAATTTTCATTCTAACATTGACACTTGGAAAAATCCTTACGTGCCAAGCATGCTAAAGCTCCAACAATTTATATTAAACCTCAAATTTGGGGTATCTGTTTTAAGGTTTTCGAATTACTTTAATCTATTGTCAAAATATATTGAAGTATTTGTGCAATTCCCAGTTTTTTTTAGTTTTTTCTTTTTTTTAGTTTTTTAGCTTTTTTTAGTTTTTTTTCTTTTTAGTTTTTTATCTTTTTTATTTTTTTACGTTTTTTCTTTTTAGGTTTTTTCTTTTTTTAATTTTTTCAATTTTTTATTTTTAGTTTTTTCTTTTTAGTTTTTTTTAGTTTTTTACCATTTTTCTTTTTTCGAATCACTTTAATCTATTGTCAAAATATTTCGAAATATTTATGCAATTTCCAGTTTTTACATTCTAGTTTGTTTTCTTTTATATATTTAGAAGATATAATCTGGCGTAACAGACATAGTGTAACAGACATAACAGACAGACAACTTATTTTTATATATATAGAAGATAGATAAATATCGTACAAGGATAGAATGTCTTCTAAGGCTCTTCTATCAGCTGAATCAAACAAAAATCTATAAAAACGAGGACTAAAGGGTTTTGATGACAAAGACCCTTCTCAGTTATTAATCTAAGAGCGAAAATTCGGTTGACACATCCTCTTTTCTTTCTAACGACATACTTTTCTCCTCTTAAAGCATTATCTTCAGCATCTCTAAGTCTAAGATTATCATTATACTAAGTAGTTTGTTTCCTACAGAAACCAAGCTAATATCCAATAATTACCGCATTCACTTTCATCACCTTTCTTATAGAAGGTTTTAAATGGAGTTTTCCTAAAATTGCTAGGTAAATACCCTTCTTCAAAAATCATATTCATAATATTCAGTACCATCTTCTAACTTCATTTTAACATACTCAATTACCACATTATCAGGTTATGTTATCAGGGGTTGTTACTAGGCTTAGGCTTTAGGCTGTATTTCAGAGAGTGGAGTTCTTTTAAATCAATATTTGCATCTTTCTAAATTAAGTGAAATGAATTGCGAGTTGATCAAACAGTACTATTTATAAACAACCTAATTGTATGGAAAAAATGCTAACCGGTACAATTATTTTCCCACGAAGTACGTTCAACTTCCACTCTAAACAAAAACTGTAATATTTTCAGTGTTTATGTTACGGCAGAGGGTGGTAGAATCTACATCCTCCAAACTTGAGAAAAATCCTAGGATCGGGCTTTGAGTTACAGCCATAGTCATAGGCAGTTGCAAGGGCAAGAAGTTTGAATTACAGTCGCGGCTGCATTAGCTAGCACTTTTAGTTGTACCACGAAGTCCCAGTCTCCAGTAGTCACAGTCGAAGTCGCAATTAGTCACACTTCTAAGTGTTCGGAAGTAGTCATAGTCGCATTCATAAGTAACTGGAGTTGCAGTCACGGAATAATTTTGCTTCAATTTTGAGGAAAAGAATCATGCAATCTGCAGTCACATTTATATACATTTCAAGAGCAAAAATTGCATCATTTTTCCCTGGTCGTATCAATCAATACAACCTCCCAGGAGTGGTCGTATCGTTCTTTCTATCTATGATGCATGCAAAATTACACAAGATGACAAATTACTCTAAGCAGCTAAAGAAAAAGGCATGGAACAAGAAACAGCAAAAATCGCATTGGGTAACAAAAAAATATGTTACACAACAGAGTCTGTGGTTGGAAGACATATCAAGATTATAATGGAATGAAGAAGTGTATTAGTTCAGCTTGCGTGAGTCCTTGAAGATTAAACATGAAGGAGGAATTGTATTCACGCCAAATTTACTTAAATCAATTGAAATTGCTGATTTTCAACCTAAAATGAAAATCTCGTCCGAACAACGAGGGTTCGAATCCTGGTGTAGCCAATTATTTGGCTTGGCACGGGGGTCAGTGCAGTGACTCTGTAAGCTCAGCAAGAGTCAACCCAGCGTTAATGGGTACCTGAAAAAACTTGATGAGGGTGAGTGGGAAGGCTTTACGAAAGCACAAGATGGCTGGCCCCCATCCCCCTCTTGTAATTATTTGCTGAATGGCCTTGAGACGGAGATCACTATCGCCGGATTGGACTTTAAGGGTCAAGTGCCGTATTCTTTAACTTTTTTCTTGGCGAAAAAGTGTTATTTTAGCGTTTGCAGAGATACACAGAAAGGATAAATTCACCGCTGATGACCTATGCAGTGAGATTAGAATCCAATATTTAAATGTGAAAACCGAATAAAAACTGGAGAAATATGCATGAATTTAGCAAAGATGGCACTCTTATCTTTAGTTCCGAGAAGCTGTGATTCCTAAAACAGTGCAATTGCAATAGCGCATTAAAAAAAAAATGTTAAATGGTTGGAAAATCCCAGGCATACTGCTAAAAATCCCAAGAAAATTTTTCGTGTCGTAAAGAAGAGTTTCAATCCAAATGCTGCTAGAGATGCGCATAACATTTCTTGACCCATCTTTGTAAATTAATCACGAACGTTATAATTCAATCGTTACTAGGACCTATTCAAATATGATCAAGAAGTTTCCTTGGTGAGATTTCAAAATTAAATATTCTATGTACTGCTGTGAATAAAGGAAATTTTTTTTCTAGGCCCTTTTTCATTAGCATAATGTTTACCGCTTCAGCAGTTGACGGCCCTTGAAGCCGCTGCCCATTTAAAATTTCCTTTTCTAGATCATAAATGCTTTTCCCTTTTTCAACAAATAATGCGGAACACTTTCTATTTCTTCCACCGTAACAGCTAGCAAATAAGTCAGAGATACCACAACTTTCAAAGAAAGTTGATATTTCAGATCCTGATAAGAATGTATTAATAAACATTTTTATTTCCATCAGTCCAATTCTAATGATAGCTGTTTTTGTACAATTTCCATAAAGAAGACCGTCTGAAAATCCTGCTGCACAGGCAACTATATTTTTTAATGCTCCACAAGCTTCAACTGTTTGTGTGTCATCAACAACAGCAACTCTGAAGTAATTTGTTTCAAACAGCTCTTTGAAAGTTTGTTTCATTTCTTTCGTAGCACAGCCTATAGTCCCTTCACAAAAAACTTCATTTGCCACCTCGTTTGCTATGTTTGCTCCCATCAAAACTGAACACTGGATTTTTAGCCGCGAGGTAATATATTTTGAAATCAGCTCGATATCACCGTCTACACTAGTTTGAAACCCCTTGA
Source organism: Artemia franciscana (assembly GCF_032884065.1). Lineage (NCBI taxonomy): Eukaryota > Metazoa > Arthropoda > Branchiopoda > Anostraca > Artemiidae > Artemia > Artemia franciscana. Next base: position 33,446,301 of record NC_088876.1, on the reverse strand, counting down.
TGAGAGAGATTGCAACGGCCGTGCTCTTAATCTTTCCTTCCAGAGTATCAAGACATCTCTTTAAAAACTGATGGGGTAATACAAAAATAAGAATGTCCACATCTGTGATTGCTTCTACTAAATCTGGCGTCGCAACAACTGTTTCCGGTAATTTATGGCCCTTCAGATACTTAACATTTTCATGAGTAGAATTAATTATCTCACTCAAATTCCTGCCCTCTATGATCTCTTCATATACCCACATACTCACTCGTTTGTCAAATGTGTTACGCTTTAAGACATTTTTTCCCACTATTTTAGATATGGCACAACCCCAACTGCCAGATCCAATGATACTAACTTTAAGTCTTTTCATAGAAAATAAATTAGTAGAAGTCGTTATGTGTATACAATGTGTTAACAGTGTAAACTTTAAAAGAAATGCTCAACTACTTTAATAAACTGAGTAAAAACTAAACAGCAGAAGAAAGCTTTGAGGAGGAATAATTCAATATGAAATTCAAAGGAAAATATTTTTGCTCTCACTGAATTTTAAGGATTTAAACATAAATCATAAAAGTTATTAATTCTAGAATTTTAAATTTCAGTTAAATTGTAAGAAAATTAAGTCCTAGAATTAAAGTCCTAGTTAGAATCTTTAAACACCTGTAATCAAACAGTTCGTGATAATGAACTGTAAGTAAGTGGCAACCCGGCTCAATAGTAATCGAAACTCTAAAAAAGGAATTTTAATACCAATAGATGCATTATAATGGTGATTTCAAAAATAATTTTCATCAAGCTTAATCTTTTTTTCTGAAAGATCAATAATCATTTTCTTGGATTGTTTAAAAACAAGGTCCGATTGAGTAAAATAAACTTGTACAAAATTCAATTTGGCTAAATATCGGCTGAAGAATCCTTAAAACTGTTAAAGCTGTAATTTACTATCAATATGACGCTATATTTCGTATATTATAGATAATTTCTCACCGCTAACAGGACTCAAGGACATTATAAAAAAGATTGTTGAAGGACTCAAGAAATTGTTATATCTATGTGGTTGTTGTAAGTACCAAATCATAATATAAAAAATACATAAAATTTTTTGCAAAAACTATATCTTGATTTAAAACATGATGTCACACCATACTGCGCATTGTATCATGTTTTTAATGTCTCTGCTGCCGGATTTTCTGCAGTTCAATCGATACTAAACTTGCAGCTGAAACAGCAAAAGATCTCGATCTGTATGACGATTCCTTTAAAAAGCCCTGCACTTTTTAGAAGTTTGAAGTTGAGTAACTTTGGCTTCCTCTAACAATTTGCTGACAATGGCCGACAGTTAATCTTCTGCATTGATGACAATGATGGCTTTAGGACTTGCGAGCGTCTTGAATTTTGCACATTTTTGGCTGGTTCTGGGCTGAGCTAGTAATTACGTCACAAAAATATTCTTTTCACGCTCCATATCCTTTTTCGGGATATTTTTTTAAGCCGTTGCTTCGTTTTAAGCATCTGTAGAGGATGGAACTACATTGCTAAGATCTACCTCACTAATGGTTTTTCTTCAGCTGCTAAAATAAGTTCACAGTTATCCCTACTTATATATTTGCTCCTGCTATTGTCAATCGCAGCAACAATGTCAAGTTTGAGATTTTGCTCAATTTGGACATGCTCCTTCGAAGCTGAGGCAGTAGTGGTCTTATCTTTAAAATACATCTTTTCTTGAAGTACGTTGCTATTTTTTCCTTAGCTCATTTTGCCCCAAAATAGCTCATATCTCTATGGTTTCAACGGAAATAGAAAACTCAATACAAGGATTACAAAAATTGACTTCACTAAGAAAAGCAGAACCTGGATATCTTTCTTTAGAGAAATAAAGATCCATTGAATCTAGCTTTTAAGGTGAGCTTGAAATTAGTAACCCGTTTTTTTTATTTATTTAGGCTATCTAATTTTGCAACAGTCTCATTACATTAGGTTAGCTTAACTTAGTAATGGTGCTTATAGTCTAGCTGAGGACAGTAAATCATAGGGTTAAAACAGCATAGAAGACTGGCCAACCATTCAGTGTCCTTTCTAAATATAATAATCTATGTTTCCACTGTTGTATTCAGCTTTTCCTGCATCACAAGTTTAGGCTAGGGCAGACATTGTTGTATCCAGGCCTTGGATGGTTCACTTCAAGAGGTTTTGGTTCAAGAGGTTGCATTTTATGACTTGTTTGTGGATGTTAGTAAAGATGGTGAATATAGTATATATATTAAAAATAGAATTGCTAAGGTGCAAGGAGTTTTTTTCACAGTTGATAAAAGATTAGAAGAACATAATAAGTATGCAAATCAAGATTATAATATTAGAAGGTACAATCATGATAGTGGTCAAGTATGGTTTTGAAATATAGAGAATCCCATGGTTATTAAATATTGAGTATGGCTATGAAATATAGAAATATAAATAGGCTATAGAGACAGGGTAGATTTGTTAGATGTTTTTCAGAGGAATTGTCTTTTGATTGATTGACTGTATTTCAGCAGCAAAATTTCTGAAAAATGTTGTTATATCCCACTTTCTTGGGCTATTCTGAGAGGAATGTAGAAATGGCTGACACATTATGTAGATTAAGGATGACACATTTTCTTTTCAGATTCTCCTTTTCAGCCAACCATCTGAGACCAATTAAAGAGCATCTTTAAATGGGATTGTAAGAGGTCATAGCAAGGGATTTAAAGAAACTTAGAACTTCTTAGGAATTATGAAGAAAAAGACTTTGAATAGGTAAGGATGTAGGAGGGGCTTGCATAGCTGTGGTGGCCTAAGATGCATTTGTGCTATGGGGAGTTGTTTTTAGTAGTAGTAAGGTAAAAGCCTTAGTAAAATTCTAGTTAATTGACTTCTTGCTATCTCAGAAAGGGTTTAGGTTAGGAAAATGAAACTTTCAGGGATGAATCTACAGATTAAAGTATGTCCCAGGAAGGTATTTCAAAGCAACTACCTCCACTCCTTCTCCTTCTAGAGGGCTCTGACCTTTGATGACCTTTAAAAATATGTGTGTTATAAAAGTGAAACCTTGCAAAATAGATCTTCTGCTTAATTGAAGTACAACAAAATTGTTTTCAGCTTCATTCACAGTGGACAAGGGGTCATTCTAAGAAGCTCATAAAGGTCAATGCTCAGAGGAGGGAATGCCATCACTTCCTAACCAACCGGGTAGTAGACCAGTGGAACTCCCTGAGCAATCATACTGTATCCAGTAAGACTGTCAAAGAATTCAAAGTCTCACTTGACAAGGAGTGAGCAATAAGGAATGGAGGCTGGAATGGGACACCTTGGAGTCCCAGACCAGAGAATAAACCTTAGTCAATAAAAACAATTCCAAATCAACCCACATGACAATTTTTGAAGAAATGCTGAGCAATGCTACAGGATAGAAAATCCTTCAATTGTTCCAAGTTGCAATTTAAGGTAATAACTTTGCTCAATTCCATTTTATGAGGTTTTAAAGATATGCAAATGCATTTCCTAAATTTTAAAGAAAAAAAAAACATTGATATGGCTCAAAATTCTACTCAAATAACAAAAATTGCATTTTTGGAACTATAGGCATACATTTATTCAGAAAAGAAAACAAACACTATTCGCCATTTGCCTGCCAAGAAAAAATTCAATAGGTATAGACCTGTCATGTAGACAAGTTTCAGGGCCCTCTAGAGGGAGAAGGAGTAGAGGTGTACTTTAAAATACCTTCCCAGGACATGCTTTAGCCTGTAGACCCATCCCTGAAAGTTTCATTTTCCTAACCTAAACCCTTTCTGAGATAACAATAAGTCAATTGACTAGAATTTTACCAAAGCCTTCACCATTTCACCCTCAAATGGGATTATAGAAGGTCATAGGGAGGGATGTAAGGGAGTTTGGAACTTCTTAGGGGGTATGAAGAGAGAGGCTTTGGATAGATTGAAATGGAGAAGAAGCTTGCATAGCTGTGCTGGCCTAATATGGGTTTGTGCTATGGGCAGTTGTTTTTAGTAGTAGTAAGGTAAGAGCCTTCACCATTTCACCCTCAAATGGGATTGTAGAAGGGCATAGGGAGGGATGTAAGGGATGCCTGGCTTTAAATTAGAGCATTGTGAAAATATTATATATGATTGAATTTGAATCCTTCTGTCCCTTAAAGTCTAGATATAAGTGCAGGGTATGCACAAAACTGATAATTTTCTTTTTGTATCAGGTTAGTATAATGAACTAGCTACTGTTATGAGATAAGTACCACAAAATAATGCAAACCAGTAAGATCAGCAAATTTTCTATGTAGCTGAGGGGAAAGCTGTATCCTGGGGAGGGTGGAGGTACCCCCAAAATTTGTATTCAACTTCTAATAACATAACAAAAATGCATATGAATAAATTTTCAATGCATTTTAAAGTTTTTTTTAACCCCCTCCGGAACAAAAATCCTGGAGGCATCCTTGATCAAGGGATATATCCTGGTATTTGACTATAATAAAATTGCCATGGTAGTAATTATTTCATTTGATTCCCTCTTTAACTCCCTTGCTATGACCTCCTATAACTCCATTTGGGGATGACCTGCTCTTTATTTGATCCCAGATGGTTGGCTGAAAAGGAAAATCTTTGGCAGTCAGTCATCTTTCATCTGCATAATGTGTCCTAAGCATTTTTACAGTCCTCTCAGAATGGGAAAACAAGTACCAATACTTCAAATAACAAAGGATTAAGCTATACCTCATCCATTTGTAGCTCTGGAAGTACACGCAGTCACTACTTTCACTCACAGAACTTTTTCATTTTCCTCATTCTTTTCATTTTCTTTTTCCTTGAACTTTTTCAACTTGAACTTTTTGAATTTGAACTTTTTTCATTTTCCACATTCTCAAAATGTTCTGCCCATCTCTCTTTAACTCTTTCCTTATCACTAATTGTGTTTTCATTCCTATCTTTAACTGAGACAAGTCTCAATTGACTTAGATCAAAAAGATTACATTTGAATAATTTTCCTCTATAATTTTCCTCTTTTTCATTTTCCTCTATATAATTCCTGCAACTCTACCTTGATTTAGCACATTCTCAAAATGTTCTGTCCATCTCTCTTTAACTCTTTCCTTATCACTAATTGTGGTTTCATTCCTATCTTTAACTGGGACAAGTCTCAATTGACTTAGATCAAAAAGATTATATTTGAATAATTTTCCTCTTTTTCATTTTCCTCTATATAATTCCTGCATCTCTACCTTGATTTAGCACATTCTCAAAATTTTCTGTCCATCTCTCTTTAACTCTTTCCTTATCACTAATTGTGGTTTCATTCCTATCTTTAACTGGGACAAATCTTGATTGACTTAGATAAAAAAGATTGTATTTGAATAGAATTTTTCCACCTTTTATCTTGTTATATTTTGTTACAACCTTGATTTTGGTTGATGTCTCCTTTTCTTTAAATCTAGGCTTCAAAAACATAATTCCAATGATTTGATAATTAAGGCCTACTTTCATCCATATTTTTCAAATTTAAGACACATTTTTAAAGCCTTGGATGTACTTGGATGCCTCCAGGATTTTTGTTCAGGAGGGGATAAAAAAAAAAAAAACTTAAAAATGCATCAAAAATTTGTTTATGTGTATTTTGTTGTATTATTATGAGCTGGACACAAACTTTGGGGGTACCTCCCCCCTAGGATACAGCTTTCCCCTCAGCTACATAGAAAATTTGCTGATCTTGTTGGTTTGTATTATTTTGTGGTACTTCTCTCATAGCAGTAGCTAGTGCATAACACTAACCTGATACAAAAATAAAATAGCAGTTTTGTACATAACTACACTTATATCCAGACTTTAGGGGACAGAAGGGTTCAAATTAAATCATTTAAATATAATCACAATGTTCTAATTTAAAACCAGGCCTAATGAATTAGGGGAACATGTTGTACCTTAAACCTATGTTGAATGCAGCATTACCTGTGAGTAATACAGCACAGCTCCAACTTCAGTTTATTTACAGGTCACTAAGGACTAGTGGTAAGCTGTTTGCATTACAAATGATTCCCTCCTCCATTTAAGAAGAAATAATTAAAACACTCAAAACTAAATGTAACTCTGTCAGTACTTTGCTTTTTTCATTAATTTTTGTTGAACTAGTAATCAGGTTTACAAAGCAGACTATCAGCTATACTTACATGTCCTCAAATACAACTTGACTAACAGAACTATAAGGATGAAGAACCAAAATGGTGAAGGCTTGTACCTTACTACTAATAAAAACAACTCCCCATAGCATAAAGCCATCTTAGACCAGCACAACTATGCAAGCTTCTCCATTTTAATCCATTCAAAGCCTCTCTTCATATTCCCTAAAGAAGTTCCAACTTCCCTTAAATCCTTCCCTATGACCTCCTACACGAACCCTAACATTTGATGACAGGAGATTTCTTCATCTTGACAGAGAGATCAAAGACTTATGAATTTTTATTTTATCTGTTGTTTATTTGAATTATGCCTTTCCTTGTTTGACTTACAAGATGATTTTCTGTAAAAAAAAACAAACAAAAAACTCTGATATTCAGTTGCTCTTGGGTGTTCAAGATTGGTTCTGAACAGAGCTCCTATTGTAAGAGCAAGAGTTCCTACCAAGCAGGGATTCCAAGATGGGTAGTCAAAGTCAATTAAAGAACTTACAGATATATATTTTTAAATCATCATCTGTAATTTGTTTTAAAACCCAAACTAAATATCAGCAGTGTCACATGCAGTGTCACAAAACTGCTAATTTTCCTTTTGTATCAGGTTAGTATTATGAACTAGCTACTGTTATGAGAGAAGCACCACAAAATAATGCAAACCAGCAAGATCAGCAAATTTTCTATTTAGCTGAAGGGAAAGCTGTATCCTGGGGAGGGTGGAGGTACCCCCAAAATTTGTATTCAACTCCTAATAACAACAAAAATGCATATGAATAAATTTTTAATGCATTTTTAAAGTTTTTTTTAGTTATTTTTTTTTTACTAACTTAAGTTTGACTCTGTCACAACTCTACTTTTGAAAACAATAAAAAACTTTAGCGTAAAGAGCGAGGCATTGCAGAGGGGACAACCCCTTTCACATACAGAATAATTTCTGTTTGTTTTAAGTTTTAATGTTACTCCTTACTTGAAGTTAAAAAACTTGTTTTTTTTTTTAATTTCTGAACGTTTTTTGAATTAATACATGTTTTGAGTTTGGCTCACCACACATGAATGATTAAAACGAAATTTTTTTTTTTGCTAAATGGCTTTTTAATAGTTTTGATCGAATGATTTTGATAACAAAGAGATGGAGGAGGAGGGCTAGTTGGCCTCCAATTTTTGGGTACTTAAAGAAACGACTATGTTTAATTTTTTATTTTTGTACAAACGTTTTTGTTAGTAATAAACATACATACCTTGCAAATTAACTTGATTCACAAACTTCTATATTTATGTATTTTTATTACGTAAATGAGGGGGTGTGCCTCCTCGTCAATACCTTGCTCTTTATACTAAAGCTTGAATTTTATCCCAAATCTTTAGTAATGACTCCTGAATCACAAAGGATGTAAAATAAATAGTTGAAATTCCTAAAAATACTTTAGTGTAAAGATCAAGGTATGGCAGAGAAGACAAACCCCCTTATCAACATAATATTTTATGTTTGTTTTAAGTTTTAATGCTTCTCATTACTTCCAGGAGAAAAAATGTCATTTAGTTTCTCATTTTGTTTAAATAATGCTAGAAATTCTGCCCCCCTCCATGGAAATTCTCTTCCCTCATGATAAATTCCTCCATGGAAAGATCCTCCCACGTAACCCCCGACCCACCCCCAACCCAACGCGAAAAAGCCCCCCTGAACACGTCTGTACACTTCATAATAACCATTACTATATGTAAACAATGATCAAAGTTTGCAATTTGCAGGCCCTCCCCCAGGGACTGTGGAGGATTAAGTCATCCCCAAAGACATGTTTATTAGGTTTCTGACTAAGCTGAACAGAATGGCTATCTCAAAATTTTGATCCAGTGACTTTGGTGAAAAATGTATGTGGGAGAGGGCCTAGGTACCCTCCAATTTTTTTGGTCACTTAAAAAGGGCACTAGAACTTTAAATTTCTATTAGAATGAGCCCTCTCGCAACATTCTAGGACCACTGGGTCGGTATGATCACCCCTGAAAAAAATTAAATAAAAATACATCTGTGGTCTGATGTCTGGAAAAAAAAATACAAAATTCCACGTTTTTGGAGATAGGAGCTTGAAACTTTTACAGTATGGTTCTCTGATATGCTGATTCTGATGGTGTGATTTTTGGTAAGATTCTATAACTTTTAGGGGGTTTCCCCCCTATTTTCTAAAATAAGGCAAATTTTCTCAGGCTCGTAACTTTTAATGGGTATAACTAAACTTGATGAAACTTATATATTTAAAATCAGCATTAAAACGTGATTCTTTTGATGTAACTATTGGTATCAAAATTCCATTTTTTTAGAGTTTTGGTTACTATTCAGCTGGGTTGCTCCTTACTACAGTTCATTATCACAAACTGTTTGATAGTATTCTTGGGAAAAGAATATTACTATTTCTTTATTCCCCCTTTCAAGCGGTATTGCTGAATTATAATGTATCCTGATATGTCATAATTATAAAAGCCCATCTATTGCCTGCCTAGATTAAAATATAAGATTCATTACTCCAGACATTAAATTATTATCTGTCCTTTCCTCTTCAACATTATTGTTGTTTCTATTGAAATCAAAAATTACTTGGAAGCTTGGCAGTTATTTTTATGAAAATAGCTGAAGGTTTTTGCATGGATTTTACCCATCAAAAAAGCTGCTGTCTACCATCAGCGTCCCCCATCAACCATCCCTGTCAAAGTGTGAAATGTACATCACAATGGATTTCTGTAATTTTATGAGAAAAAATTTGTTTTTATTGCAAAATATATGCAAACCCTTAAAATAGCTATAAGGGTATCTAAACCCTTACCCCTCTCTTTCTAGAAAATCAGTATGGTGTGAATAATTTTTCAGAACTTACATATACTGATCAAGGCTGTCTGTGATTGGTGAACTGTCTTTGCTGATTATTGGTTCTAATTTATGAGCCCTATATTGCTAATCCTTGGTTTTAATCATTTTAATTGGATCAACTTGAAAATTACTTTTGTCAATTTTTAAGGAAATAGAAGGACTTCTCACTTAGCTGGGAGATGAACCTTAGACTTCATCAAAAGTGTGCTATCAGTCTTAGTCAGGGGTGCAGCTGCTGCATTTTTATTGGGGTGGGGGGGGGGAAGAGGGTCCATATCCAGAAACTCGAGGGATATGGGTAATATAATGATTTTCTCTCTCCAAATTATTGAGAGGAAGGAACTCCCTCCCCCAAACAACGCTTCTGATCTTGTTTGTCAGTTTTTTGAACAGTTTAAAGTTGATTCTTTTCCACATTTTTCACATGTTGAGTACATTGACTTGCCACCTTGCTCGAGGTCGTTTAAAGAGCGAGATTAGCCTCCACATTAGTTAATTTGATAGACACCATGTCAGTCAAAGTTTTTATTTCAATGAAGGTTGGAAGTGCTAAAGGTCTCTGATCTTTTCTAACATCTATCAGTTTTAAAAGCATGTCAGAGAGAACATTTCGCTGCCAGAATTTATCAGATTTCCTTTGGCAATCCCAATTTTTAATATCTTGCTTGACTTTCTTAAAATTTACAGTTTTGATATACATTTAAAACTTGGTTAATTTCTTAGCATTGTATGACGATTTCTTTGAGACGTGCTTAGTTTTGAGACTCAAGTTTTTGTTGCTGTTCTTAGGCTTTGTTTTGTCTTTGGGCTATTCTGTATATTATTATTTTCACATAGCCTAAGAATTGCCAACAAGAATGGAGTTAATTCTTCTACAAGGTTCAAAAGAATTGTTCAAAGATAGTTTTTCCTTTAGGCTCCACTATTGTTTTGCTAATCATGGCAGAATCATATGGGAACATACTTGACGTGATAAACATTGATAAGTGTCTTTCTGACATTAAAGAAACCTTTTACTATGGATAGCAAACAACAATGGACTCTTCATTTTTGTGCGTGATTGATTTGAATCGCTTAAATTAATTTTTTTAAGACTCTACCGTTGTTTTGCTGATCATGACAGAATTATTTGAGAACATATTTGACGTCAGAGACATTGATAAGTATTTTTTTGAAGCCAGAGAACTTTGCAGGACCTGAAGCTACTCTAAGATGCAAGAGGTGCTTAGTTTTGAGACTCCAATTTCGGTTGCCTTTCTTAGGCTTTGATATTTGGACTATTTTGCATTTTATTTTTGTCTTATACTTTTTGTAGCCTAAGGATAGCAATCAACAATGGAGTCTTAGTGAGATATACATTTATTAAAAAAGAGAACAGACACTATTCGCCTGCCAAGAAAGGCAATAAGCTTGGAAGGGCAAGCAAGGTTATCACCCTCAGTTAATTAAAACCACATTCATATCGTCCTACTCGACAAAAAAGCAACTCAACCGATGAAGGAAGAAAGGAAACAAGAGAAAGAGGAAAATACAAGAAGAAAATAGAAAACAAAAGAATTAACAGTAAAAAAAAATCAGGGAAATGCTTTGAATAGAATGATAACCTCGAGCAGGCTTCACATCAAAATCACTCACGAGATAAAAGAAGCTTGTGACTTGAAAGCTGGAAGACTAGGCGCATTTTTACACACTCGGACACTCGGGAAATACATGCCCGAGGGCATGTATACTATCTAAACATGGGGACCATAATGCCGAATCATTTAAAGATGCCCGAATGGTCGAATGGTATTCATAAACTCATGAGTTTAGTTATCAGCTTTTCTGGTATTATGATCATGACGTTCTCTACTAAAAGTAAAAAGATTTTCAAAAGCAGGGGTGAATAGGCGACTCAAATATTTATACAAGAAAATCGCGACTTGGTAATCTCGAGTTTGGGATACATCCATTAACTATTCTTTTTAAAATGCTCATGAGCAGGAACCTCATCAGAATAGAAAAATTCCGATAATAATTTTACTGCTCTATTTTGAAGCTTTTGTACTCTTTTGAAACATTTTATAAAATTACTTGCGCATATAGAGCATCTGTAGCTAATATATGGACACAATATAGAAAAATAAATCATTTTTAGAATCTTTTTGGGACTAGATTTTTAATTCTTTGCATTACCCCAAGACCCCTGCTTAATTTTTTAGCTATCGCACTTAATTTTTCTACTAGGTTCACTATAATTGTTTATAAGAATTTTTTCTTTAGACTCCACTGGTGTTTTGCTGATCATGACATATTATTTAATGACATATTTGACATCAAAGGGATTGATAAGTGTATTTTTGGCGTTATTTTTGACGTCAAAAAACTTGGCAGAACCTGAAGCTACTCTGAGACACAAGAGGTCTTCAGTTTTGAGACTCCAGTCTATGTTTCCGTATAAGTCTTTGGGCTATTCTATATTTTTTTTTTTTACATACTCTTTTAGCCTAAGGATAGCAAACAACACTGGAGTCTTCAATTTTGTATTAGATTGATTTGAATTCCTTAAAAAAATTTTTTTAGACTCCACTGTTATTTTGCTAATCATGGTAGAATAATTCGTGGACATACTTGACGTCAAAGACATTCATAAGTGTCTTTTTGACGCCAGAGAACTTTGCAGGACCTGAAACTACTCTAGGACGCAAGAGGTGCTTAGTTTTGAGACTCCAATTTCGGTTGCCGTTCTTAGGCTTTGATCTATGGACTATTTTGTATTTTATTTCGTCACATACTTTTTTGTAGCCTAAGGATAGCAAACAACAATGGAGTCTTAATTTTTCTACTAGGATCATTATAATTGTTTATAGAAAAAACATTTCCTTAGACTCCACTATTGTTTTGCTGATCGTAACAGAATTATTTAATGACGCATTTGACATCAAATGCATTGATAAGTATCTTTTTGGTGTCATTTTTGATGTCAAAGAACTTTTGATGCTACTCTGAGACGCAAGAGGTCGTCAGTTTTGAGACTCTGGTTTATGTTTCCGTTCTTAGGCTTTGTTAACTCTATTCTATATTTTATTTTTAATATACTCTTTTAGCCTAAAGATAGCAAACAACAGTGGAGTCTTCAATTTTGTATTAGATTGATTT